>NC_021166.2:6717707-6723949 GCF_000331145.2 Cicer arietinum
ATATATATACATATAAAAGACTAAAGTATTATCTAAAATTAATTTAAGGGACTACATAATAAGTATGCATTTAATTTATTTTTAGTATAAAAATACTATTATTTTTATTAAGTCCCCATAAAACCTTATAGTTTTAAAAAGTCTATTGTATATTCAATGATATATTTATTTCAAAGGTTAATTTTAAGTTTGTCTATGACAACTACAATTATTAAAAGAAGTGTCTCTACCATAAATTTTGTGAAAAATTAAATGTACAATGGTATTGAGGATAATTAATTAAATAATTTATTAGTTACATATATATAGAGCGACGTATTTGATAACATTGACACTAAAAAAAATCATTAAATATTTTTAGAATATAAAATCTTATATATGACAATTGTAATTTGTAGAAACACTTATATATTTTAAATTTATTTAATCATTTAGTTATATATTTTATAATAATTAATAATATTCTTTTTTATCTAAATATGTATAGTATTTTATTGTTCAAATTATATGAAATTTTGAGATCCGCCACCCACTGGTGACCATGTATACTCGCGAGTTTCTCCATTACCCATGTAATGTTGGGGGAGCGTTAGATTATAGGTTGGGATAGTTATTGTCTTTTTTTGTTCAAATGGATAGTTATTGTCATTTGACTTATTATACATGGATGGTCGAAAGTGCTCTATAATCATCGAACAAGGTGCATACCCTTGCCCCTTTTTTTTATTAATTAAAAAAAATGGGCATACCCTATGAATCTCATAAAATCAAGTGACATAGATGACCCTTGGGAGCTTCTACAACATTGATGTTAAGGGTGGAAAAGCAACGAGATGTCTTAAACAATCTGATCCAAAATGGTTGGGGTTCAGTTAAACCCATCATTCATGTAGGACTCACTAGTGGGAAATCGGGATTAAATGATACTACATTTTTTAATTTAAGTTGAAAATGCTATATGTTTTAAGTTGGTTATGTAAATAACCGGTCTAACAAAAGTGTATTATATTGATTACTTATATAATCAGTATAAAACTTGTTAAATATTTTATAAACTAGTGAAACTTTGAGTTATTGTATATTTCTTCCCTCTTTTGTGAAAGAAACATTATCATTGTTCTCTTCTCTTAGTAGTCATCGTCATTTATTTCTCCATATGCATCTCTTAATTTTCATGCATTTGTGTTTAAATATGTAGATTTGTAGGAATTGACATTTAAATACGTAAATTTGTACGTTCTTTTAGCTTTTCAGTGTAAAATATGTTATGGTTTTATGTGTTGGTACTAGGAATGGGAATAGATTAGGCCGTCCAAATGGACATTAATTTCACATAATTATATAATTTACTAAATGGACATTAATTTCACATAATTATTCTAATTTTAATCGTTTGATCTAATTTCATAGTGTAAATGAAGAGAAGGTGATGATGATCGGGAACTTTGATGGAGAAGAGATGACACCAATGAATTAGCAAGACAGTGCATAAAAATAAAACTATATTTAATGTAAATTCATGTATAAATGACTTTTTATAAATAAATAAAAACTATAAATTTACGTCTCAAATTAGTTAAATGATGATAACCTTAGGGGTGTTCAAAAAAACCAAAAACTGAACCAAACTGCCGAACCGAACTGAACCGAACTAGTTTTGAACTGAACTGGTTTAAGAACCGAACTGTTTTCGAACTGATTTTGTAAAACCAGAACTGAACCGAACCGGTTTTTCAATTCAAAAAACCGAACCGAACCGATTTTTTGTTTAAAAAAACCAAACTGAACCGGTTTTTATTTCAAAAAACTTGAACCGAATTTTTTTTAGTCGTAATTAGGGGTAATTATGAAAATTTTGGCCTATATGAACAAAAAAATTAAGTTAAACCAGTTCGGTTTGGTTCAAAATAATAAACCGGTGCACCACTTTTATAAACCGGTTCGGTTCGGTTCTTTGAACTGAAAACCGGTTCAGTTCGGTTTTTCCAAACTGAAAAACAGTTCGGTTCAATTTTCAAATGGTTCTAGTGCAGAACTGAACTTTGCCCACCCCTAGATAACCCAACCACTAAAGACAGAGATAAAAAAACCTAAAAATTGGTATGAAAGATTTTAAGATCGATAATTTGTAGCCTACGTCAGGTAAAGTTTAGTTGATGCTGAAGATTTTGTGCCTATTCTATCTTTTTATGACTCACCTACAAGTGCAGTATCCATTTTCCAAAAAAATCTTCGAAGTACGAAATTTTAATTTATAAAAAATCTAAAAACCAACTAATGTGTAGTTCGTGATTTTAATAGAGTACATGTATTATGTGAAACAACAAAGATCGTCTTCCATTCCCAAGTCACACAATTCATGTTAGGAATGTAGTCCTACCAAGTGGCAACTAGTTAGTAAAAAAAAAAAAAAAGTAGCACCTAGTCTCTGTTTCTGCCTTTTACGGCTTCACAACTCATATCTATCCATATCAGGCAATTCCGATCACCATGACTGAAACAAATAGGGCCACATGCTAATATGGGATTAAGAGGGAGTGAAGCATCCAAGAACAACCGATCACCATGACTGAAACAAATAGGGCCACATGCTAATATGGGATTAAGAGGGAGTGAAGCATCCAAGAACAACCGATCACCATGACTGAAACAAATAGGGCCACATGCTAATATGGGATTAAGAGGGAGTGAAGCATCCAAGAACAAAAAAAAAAGTGAGATAGATAGATAACAATATATTGCAAATAATTTCAATCTCTGGTGAGTGTGTATTAATTGTGTGCTCCACCGATCCGGTGTTCACCGAAACACACTGCAACAAGGGTACCTTCTGACAAAGAAACAATATCTAAGAGTGAGGCATATCAAATATGGCGTAGAACAAAACAAGTATAAGGAGATAACTTCATCAACCAATACAAAGTAAGAAGAGCATGCCAGAGGCCTCGATCCAGTACAATTGATTAACATATCTTCATATTTATTCCTTGTAAAATTTGAATTGGAAATTGCTAATTATCTTCTTTACTTCTTAGACATAATAGAGGCCAGGCCAACTCTCCATCCGTACAACATAGACAAGCTGTGCCTTTGAGGAATAATAGAAGCCAGGCCTGTTCGCAAAGTATGAATTGGCCCAATCTCGTGCTTGGTGCAGCTTGTACTTATCTCCAATGACCTAAATTGATTTTAAATTTTTAGCAATCATATTGCTGGAATTCAATAGGCATTAAGAGTACATGAAACAGAAACGAGTAGAGCATCATTTGGGTATTCACAAATTAGTAACTACAACAATAACCAAGTATAATCCCCCTAAATAGAGTCGGCTATAGGTTAGTAACTAAGCATGTCAAAATAAATCAGCCATCTCTATAACCTAGTGTAAATAAGCAAAGCACAAGAAAACTTTAGCTGATCAACAAGCTCATCCATTAGCTTATAGTATTTGAGTAGTTTCTAAGCTTGTTTGACCAAAATAGGGGGGTTACAAATGAATAATATCTCATTCTCATTAGTTTATAGCATTTTTTCAAACACAGCTTGAATATGTTATGAACCCAAGAAAATAAGAATATTATAAAGGATATTATCCATTCACGAGGAAAAAGGTCTCTTCCAAAGGAAAATCCCCTTATTACGCTGTAGAACAGTTTTTCATTATTTCTTTCCTAATGCCTCTTTGTTTTCACCCTAATTCATACGTATATCCTATACTATGTAGTCAACCACGGATAGCGGTGCAGAGTGTCCAACCCCAAAAATGGGATAGCGGGATCGCGGATAGCGGGATGACCGCTATTGTGAAAACCAAAAACCAGTATATAAGCTAAACATAAAATACAAACAGTAGACAACAATACTAAAAATAGCGACGATAAAATACACAAATAAATGGGTAATCATACTTCATATTTCATAACCAAAATGTAACATCAAAATCAAGATCCAATAGTAATAAAAAATAAGTTCTAAAAGTAATCAAATTCTACTTAAACTAAAACAGTGGCAAAATAGTTGAAGACATAGGAAAAACAGAGGAAGAAGAAGAAAAACAGAGGAAAAAGAAAAAACGAGAGGAAGAAGAAGAAGAAGAAGAAAAACAGAGGAAGAAAAACTGAAGAAGAAACGAAAAGAAGAAGAAGAAGAAACGAGAAGAAGAACAGCGACGCGAAGAACAAAAACAGAGGAAGAATAACGAGAAGAAGAAGGTTCGTGGTCGTTAACTATTCACTGGAGGAGCAGAAGAAGAAAGGTCAAGCAATAATATAATATTAGGGATTTGGGTGCGAAAGGACTCAAATACCCTTAATTAAATTATAAAAAATCAAAAAACCTGTAAAAACAGAGTCGCGGGTCATCGATCTGGGTCGGACGCGATGCATCAGCGCGTTTAGGGCGCTATTCGTGGCCGCGTTCGCCAAAACTGATGACGGCGATTTCACGGGCAGGCGTGGCGCGGAGATGACGTCTGGCGCACCGCATTTCTGCTATTGCACGCTATCCGGGCGCTATTGACATTAGAGATCCTATACTATACAACCTTGCTGCTGTGACAATTTGCAGATGCCTCCTTAAGTTACAATTTTTGAAAACAGAAATCCCAAAGTGGCTCTCTGTATTCCCTCTTCGATTTCATTTCATTTTATCGATTCTTCTCTTCTACTCAAGGTTTCTCCTTTGTGTATGCTTTTGAATTTCAAAGGTAACTGCAAATACCTCTCCTATAGTCCTATGTGTATTCTTCTCAATTTCATTCGAGTTTTTAATTTTTACTTTAGGTCACAAGAAGACGAGGAAGGGGAGGAAGAAGACTCAAAGTCCTTTTATTAAGTCTAAGACAACTATTGTTTCATTGCAGTGCAGTTTAAAGAGGAAGAATTATGCCTTAACATTAGATTTGTTTTCAAAAAGGATGAGGGAGATTTCAAGATCACACCTGGAGGCTTGATGAAAGAGAAGGAGGGACTGGAAAGTGGAAATGAATAGAAACATGATAAAACACAATTGTGCAAAAAATAATTGTACTCATTCCCGACATCATACATTCTAGCAAACACAGACAGAATCCAACAATAACACACACAGCTACAAAAGGCCCATAGCTACAACTCCCTGTGAAAGTCTCAATATGAGCTGAAAATCAGCAGATTATTTTTGGGCTGCAGGTAAAGATCTTTAAATATCGAATTAGAAAAATCTGAAAATACAAATCATTTTACCTCGAAGATTTAAACTATAAGCAATACGATAAACTCAATAAAAGTCATCCCCTGCCTCAAATTCCGAAACAAACAGCGACACAATGCATTAAAACAAGAAAACAATGCTTTTGTCACTTTTGAACGACGCTCAAACAATCTTCAAGAGACTATGAAGCTTCAACCAGAGGAGAATAGGAAAAGTCTTCACGAGTTTTGTGAAATTGATATTGGGGCCCTAAAATAATTACTCATAACTTTAGGGTCTACTTTACAAACAGTTGGCTTAATTGTCATGTGGGGAGTGTTTAACAGCTATACAATTAAATTACCCAAAGTAAATTGGGTACATGACTACATGCACCCAACATATTTCTTGGATACGTTAAAATATGCCTTCTAATAAATCTCCTAATTTACTAAAATAAGGTTGTTCCTTAAACGCTCTGAACTGTCTTTAACTAGCTTAGCATGTGTCCTTAATCTCCCTTCATGTATACTCCTTCGAGACCTTCCCTCGTGACTGCTGCTGGTTGCTAAAATTACTTCCCTATGGAAGATCAACCTTGTCGTCAAGATTGAAATAGGGAAACTAGTCAACTACTTCTGCAAAAACTGCTTATCAACAGGTGTAGCCATGCCTGCCATTCCCTGTATAATCAGGTTTATAAGGCATAAGCACACCACGTCTGCCAATAGATCTGCCAGCCAACACTCAACGGGTGCAATTCAATAGATACTTACGATTCCACCTCCTGGTACAACATGGCCTTCTGATGAGATCCCTGGTATACAAGGTGAATACAAGACTGCTCTGGAAGCTGTAAATTGAAAGCAACACAACCTATTTGTTCGATAACTTGTTAAGGCCTATATTTGGAGTGAACCTGCCCTAGTATTGACCCTTTCCTCTTTGGAGTCTTCTGTACTGGATGATATGCTCTTCTGCATGTGCAGATGCAAGGTTGTTAGGAGTGAGCTCTAAAGCGTAAGATCCTAAGATCTTACGCGTTTTACAGCATGGATAGTGTTAGAGCGAAG
>NC_021166.2:6724100-6726014 GCF_000331145.2 Cicer arietinum
AAGAGTGTCATATGACCTAGATCTGTGAACGCGCAGAGGAAGCGTGGGTGCGGCGCGTCTCGTCGTGCAAAAGAGGTATCGTGCGAAGCTCCGACCCGTTTACGTTGTTTTGACCCGGTTGTAAAACCCATGCCGTGGCCCGTTTTGCACCTCTTCCTCTTCGTATTCTGCTTGTTTCCCATAAAGAAAAGGCACGTGCGTGAGGTTTTGAAGGCAGCAGCAGCAGCAACTGTTCGTTTCGTATTCCTCATAGCCTCTGTTAGTATTCTGCTTGTTCTGCTCATTTCGTATTCCTCAGAGCCTCTGTTCGTTTTCTGGTCTGCTCGTTTTCCAAGTCTTGGTTTTAAGACTCTATTTCAATTTCTAATACTTAAATTAAATTATTCAATTTCAGATTCCCTCCTTGTATTTCTTCTATAAATTCTTCTCGTCTCTACAACTCTTCTCAATCTCATATCTAAAACTCTCCTCAATCCTCTTCACCGCAATCTGCAATTTCTCTTGCTGATAGATTTTGTTTTTTTATTTGAGACAATGGTAATAGCCTTTTATGTTTCAGCTTGTGACTTTTTATTGAACCAATGAAAAAATTTATGTTAAGGTTATTTTTCTTAATTTTATGGTATAATTTTGTCAATTTTGTGAGATCTTAAGATCCGCTCTACGATCCTACGATCTACGCTTTTCTATATCCCAAAGATCTTAGGTAGGATCTAGAGTTTGACAACCTTGTGCAGATGAGATGATGTTTAAGTTGTTACAGCATTTCATCTATGCTGACCAGGTCTTGCACGACAGCCTCCACCAAAACTTCCCTAGGCATTAACTTAGATGCTCTATGATATAATTATATAAACATACTTTTGTGATATTTTATATTTATCAACAAGTTCAACTAATTCACTAAACACTTAAAATTCACTCAGTTAGCTTTTCAACTACGCATGGCAAATGGAATTTGGCAAACCCTAAAAAATATTATAAACCTATCGCTTGAATCTAAACATGCATACCAATAATGAATCTACAATTTATTGCAACCACATGGAGGAAAGTAAGAATACATACGGCTGATGAGATGGAGCTTCATTTGCAAATGTTGACATGCCTTGTCTTTGTTTGTGCTTAGGATTTGATGTGCACAACACATAAACTCGTCCTTTACGTTTAACCGTCCTACAATATTCACACATCTTCTTCACAGATGACCGCACTTTCATGATTTCTGAACAAGTAAAACAAGTCCAACAAGCTATCATATATATAAATATATCCCAACCATCATACTCCACAACAACATGTTAAACAATTACTCATGAGGTTTTCTAAATAGTTTTCCTTTGCATTAGACTTTGCAAGGAAATCAAAACATTGAGAAACTTAACATTCAACAGGCAGCATATGAATAGATAAAATTTGAATGAAATTGACATAACTAGAAAGTAGATACATTCCTAGCCATATTGTTCTGTAAAAGACTACGCAAAGAGGGAAACCAAAACAGTGTTTTCAATCGCGCCGGATTAGGGCGGCATCGTGGAATCGCGGTGCGGAGTGGAGCTATGTGCGACGCAACTCTTTAATGCGTTGCCTTTTGTAGAGGCGGCTATCGCAAATCGCATACTCGCACGTGCACCGAGAGAAATGAAGGAAAATTCGAAAAAATGAATAAAAAGGAAGGAAAACCTGATGACTTTCTTACTGTTTCCGGAGGACTTCCTTACTACTACAACAACTCCGGCTGCGTTTTCCGGCCAGTTGATTTTGAGTTCGGTGCGACTCCAACGTCTTAATGATACAAGGGCGAAGCGACCGCGGCGTTATTTTGTTTTTTTACTTGATGGGCCTCTTCAAAAGAAGTGTATTGGGCTTGGTATTAGAATTCATAAGGAAGTGTACCATGAATCACTTCCT
>NC_021166.2:6726036-6812309 GCF_000331145.2 Cicer arietinum
CCATCCAAAATGAAAATACTCAACAAAAAATTATCACTCTATTATTCATCCTCTCTTTTGAAAATTATTAAATTTACTTTATCATTCGAAATTTTTTAAACTTTCAAAATATAAAAAAATAGTTTTCTTTTTATATTTTTGAAATTTTAATAAATCTGAAAGTTTCAAAATGTAATTTTTTATAATTTTTTTACATTTTTGAAATGTATTTTTTTAAAATTCATCAAAAAAAATTGAAACTTTTGATCAATTTGAAATCTTCCAAACACAACTTAGCTTTTCAAAGTTTTCCATAAAGGTATTTTGGAAATACCATGAAACTTTTGTCTGAATTCTTATACTTTTAATATTTGACCATGAAGGTATTTTGGAAATACCATGGATAAAAATTACAAATGTGGAATGTAGGTTTAAGTGTACAGTAAAAAATCAAATACTCATCCATACTTGTATGTTTGTTTTTCTAAGTGAATGTACATCTGTTCCCGTATTTTGCTTTTTTAACCTATTTACACTACTGAAATTAATGATTCAATAATGTATTTTACATTATTAAAAATTAAAATTCAATAAAAATATATAAAAATAAGATCGGATGATCATTCAACTTTAAATTTAAAGATGGTTGTAATTGTTTTTATAATAAAATAAAATATTTGAAATTGTTAGTTTTTTTTTCCTTCCAAATCAAATACTAAAAATGAATGACATTGTTTCCTTCATTAGTTATTTGTACAAATCTATCTATACTTAGTTCTAATAGGTGTTAATTAATGAAAATTTTATATTCAAAAATTTATTTTTGATTCGATTCGGTTAAGTTCAAGATCTATATTTGATTTTAAATTTTTAATTAAATTTTCGATCATACTCTCTTGATCGCTAAAATTATTACAATTGTCTATTTAGATGTCAAGAGCTCCCTTCTAGAAGCTCCCTTCTAGAAGCTCCCTTCTAGAAGCTCCCTTCTAATTTTCACTCAAACACATGTAAACTTGAAATTAACACTTTTAATTTATTATGGTAGATGTCTATAATAGATACTAAATAAATATTTATTGAATAAAAGTGGGAACTAGAGTACATATCACACTATTATTTACTAAATAGATACTCCTTCTCGACACCATTATAATAACAATTAAAATTTAATTATTATAATAAGTAAAAATTCACTATTTTTGATATATTTAATGTTATTATTCTTAATAGACCTTCTACAAAATATTTAATATTGATAATTGAGTGTTTGATATTTAAAATAATAATTTAGTAAATTTAAATTGTATTTTATATAAAATTTAAAAAATAAACAACACTTGTTATGTATATTTTTCTTAAAATAAATTATATTATAATCAACACATATAATTATGAGATATTGAATTCGAGCTTAAAACAAAACATCCAATCTTATCAACATTTATTAATTAGAACTATAATTTTAGGACCACTTAATTTTATTTTTTAATATCTATAAAAGTAATTTTATTTATTTATAAAAGAGAGTATTGCATAAACTCCGAATATATTCAATTGTATTTATAAAACTCAATAATATTGATTTTATTAGACAATAAAAAGACTACATAATAAGTAACAGTCTTTAATTTCAAAAACTGATTTGTTAGTAGTATTTCATAAATTTAAGAGAACAAAATCAAATTTTACAATTTTAAAAACCAAATCAAATATTAACTAAAAAAAATTATGAAGAAATAAAGATTCAACAAACAAGTGGGGGATTGTGAATTTGTGTTACAAAGACAGTAAAAATAAACTATAAAATTGAGGTTGTGAATTCAACAAAGTAAAAAGCCGGTGGATTTGAATGATGGAATGAGAGTCGTGGTGGAATTATTGGGACAGTTATGTTAAGTATTAAAGTGTTCAATTATGATTCATGTGGACCATTTCTGCAATAAAAACTCGACACGTTTAATTTAAGTGCTTAGTAAAATGAGCAACTGCATTTGCCTACGTACCGTTGTGGAACACCTCGATCGTCTACTTGTCTGAGGTGGCCCAGGCTAAATACCTATGGGCCCCTTCCATTGCTACGATGCTGTCTTGGGAAAGATTACTGTAACTTAACCCCACGTTTTTAAATCTGAAATAAGTTACTTTTAACGGACAAATTATAGCTAGTAATATTCTTGGTATAATATAATTAAAAATAATAAATATGTAATATTTAATTTTTGTGTGTGATTGTTTTTAGTTTAATATGATAATTTATTTGATTTCTTCTTAGTCCAACAAATATAATAATAGAAAACACTTCTATCCTCATTGCAAGTTTTTGTCTTTTTGACTTATATGTGTGCATATCTCAAAATTTTCACGTTTTATTTAGTTTAGCTCATGACTAACCTTTTGATTTTGGATGTTTTGAGCGAACGAATAATATGATGCCCTTATAATAATTTTGTTTAATGCTCTTTATATTTTTTAAACAAAATTATTAATAATGTATTGATAATTACAAATTTTAAAAAATATACTTTTTTTACTAGAAAAAATGTATTTATTCATTCAAATTAATAAAAATACATCGATCGAAAATAAATTTAAAATTGTTAAAATTAATGAGGATGAATCTGTGAATAAACTTACATCATCTAGGTTAATAATAAAAAACAACAAAATATTTATAAATATGACAAAATTAAAATGTCAAAAGTACATATGCATCTAAATTTATAATGTTGACCTATCAAAGTTAATTGAATTTATAATTGATTGAAATTGAATCTGAACCAAATAAACACATAACAAGATGAAAACTAAATAATTTTGCAACAAGTTGACGAAAAAAAAAAAAAAAAGACAGAGACAAATGATTTAAAGGGGTATTTTTAGAACAAAAATATCATAAACCACCCCATTTTAATGTATGAAAAAGAAGAGAGGTGCATACAACTTTTAAATTATTTTGTGTAGATTTTTAATAAGATTAATTTTAACAATTTCAATTTGAAAAAATTATTTTCAAAAGCTACAACTATAATCGAAGCTGGTGATATTTGTATAATTTGTGCAATGTAAAAAGAACTTAATATTGCATAGTTTAATTTTGATTTAATAGTTAAAATGTCTCTTATAATTTTTAATTTTTCACATCGAATTTCACATTATAATTATGATGTTTTACATTAGTTATAAGATATTTATAATTTATAATTCCTATTATAGAATAAAGTATTAAATAAAATCTAAAATTTTCTCATTTATTTTTAAAATTATGAATCGTGAAAGTCTCTAGAGTAGTCTATAAGATTTTATTACGTACAATTAGAGGATTTTAATTATATTATCTTTTGCAATAAAACACTAAGATACATAAAAAAATTGGTGAACATATTGAAATAAATCTTTAAACCTCTTAAATTAGATAATTCTTCTAAGTTCATTATTTGTTTGAACTTTGATGTGCTTAATATCACAAGAATATTGCTAAAAAAAATATATCACAAGAAAAGCTGTAAGTAGTATAAGACGTGACTAGACTCCAAAAATCTATTTTTTTTTCTTTTTCATTCTGCATTTTTTTTTTTCATTCTTTAATTTTTTTTCTCCATTTTCATAGCTAGGTCTCAATTAATTTCTTTCATTGAAGATATTATATTATTCGCATAAAAATATTTTAGTGCTGTCCAAGACTCCAAAGAATGGGATATTGATGTCAATTGTGTTTATGATTTCCACTTAATAAATTGTATTTGATTCAAACAAGAAAGGTAACAATGTATTAGTGACAATAATGAGTTTTGATTTTTTTAATTCACGTCAATCATTTCAATTTCTTTTAATTTTATTATTTTTTCGTTTTTTATATGCATAAATGATAAATTTTCGATTCAAAGAAAAATAAAATAAAAAAATTAAAAGAAATAAGATTGAAAAATGATTGAATTGAAAGAATACAAATTTGAGAAGAGTAATAATAGTAACTTTTGTTACCATGTATAACTACAATTACCGCTGACTATTAACGATTTAAATTATTTATTTTAGAGATTTGTTATGATTGGATTATATTGATAATCTTGTTTTTAATTTTCAATAGAGATATCACCAATATAACCCTTTAATGTAAAATTATAATACGAGAGAATCAAAATTATGTATTGAGTGTAACACTTATAATTTAAATAAACTTGGGTTCAAATATTTTGTTTAAGGGCGAATGTTAATAGTAAGTATATATGTTGAGGAAGAAGAATGTAAATGTCAGAAATTAAATCTTAGATTTTTTTATGTAACTCAATTCATTGTTCCAAACCAAACCACTGATTAAACTATTTCTTTTGGGACTTTGGTAGGATAAAATTCGAACGTCATTTTTTTTGTCGCTTTAAAGAGTCTCAAATATTCCTCAATTTTGTTCTCAAAATTGTGACAAATTGAATGTGTCAATCATTTCAAACACTTTTTAACTTATAACTCACGGAACAAAACCTCAACCAAAATAAAATATTAAAATCCCCTTTTTAAACTCCAAATTTATATATTGTATACATACTTCCAAATTTTATCATATTATTACAACATTTAAAACTATGCCATATTTCAAGTCGATCATAAATTCTCAAATATTTAGATATGAGAATTGAGAAATGGAAGGTTTTAAGTAAAACAATTGATGCAAGCTAGAACTTAATTGATTGAATTATTAAGAATAGTAACCTTTTTTTTTAATGAGTTAAAAAATAGTAAACTAAACTCATGTGAAAAATTAACAGATCAATATTATACAGTAACAATTGTAGTTAAACTTTTTTAATTGTTCATATGTTTAACTAAGTTTTTGGGGTAATATTGGGAGCGATTTGTAAGAAATTAGCCATTACTGAATTATGGCCACTAATAATTTAACTATCAAGTGTTTTTTTTTATACATAATTAACTGTCAAGTGTTTTTTACTGAACTATTTGTATATTTGCGAAATAACTGGTCAAGGATAGCAACTATACGTTATATGAAAAACGTACCAACTAGTAGTATTCATTAATTAATGATCTAGTCAAAATATTAATAATTAATGAATAAATGATGTTTAAGTACAAGCATTCTAAATTAATTTAAAACCTTAACCCTACCCTCATGACACGTTGTTTACCATCGACCTGGGTACATGGTAAATAAAATTTGAGGTTGAATAAATTCTTTATATTTATAAATATATCATTTTTTTATTTTTAATCTATCTAAAATTTTTCTTTAAACAATAATTTTCAAAAGTTTTGTGTCACATGTACAAATACAACATTTTCTCTAAACTACTGTTTGAATATTTTTTCTTAAAGAAAATGAAGATCAAACATGAAATATTTAGAGAATTTTTTTTATTTAATCCTAAAATTTGTGATTACCTTACCTAGTAGAGACTTGGGCCTTGGCACTATCGTTAACCCATCACACAACTTCAAATGTCAATTTTTCATCGTTATGTTACTTTTTAATGGTTAATTTTTTTACTAAAACATGGTCATGGTGGGATGATATTTACAAGCTTTCTAACAATCAAAGTCTAAGATATAATTTAGTGAAAGTTAGAGGTTTAAGATCCAAGAGTGTGTGCCTTAACTATGTATATATTATCAATATTACATAGGGGTATATGATTTTGTTGATGTAATAATGTTCGCCTCCGCCACATATAAAGTGCAACACACTGAATCTTTAATTATATGCTATTTCTGTTTGTTAGAATTAAGACTAACAAGAGAGAATAGATTCTCAAAGATATTGAAATTAGACATTAAACCTTCTGACACTCTATTTCTGACTAATTGGGCCTTGACATAAATTCGAAATAAAATATATTTAAAGTTTATTTATTAATCGAAATAATTTTAAAATTAAAAAAAAAGTCATTAAAAATATTTATAAATAGTAAAGTGACTGATCAATTAATTTTTTTAATGGAATCAACTAGTATTTCTTAATCAAATGAAAGCAATTAGCTTAGCAAATAATATTATAATGCAGCTTTAATCATAGATTAGAATGACGTAGTAGAGAAAACATTATTGGTGAGTATTTGTTATTATAAAATTGTTGGCCAACATTTGAGAGTCTAGGTTTATAACGGATGACGATCCTATTTATTTTTTTCTTTTAAATTATAAAAGTGATACATACAAAAATATTATTTTATTCAATTTTATATTTTATATATAAATTCATAAAAATGTATTACTGTTTAGGCATAAAAAAAATATGGGATATTTTTCACATGGTGGACAGGCACGTATGCAGTGTATGGTCCACATGAAAAGAACCAACTTCCTGGAAACTTCCTTTTCCAAACCCCCCAAATAAAAAGTAAATTAAATTAAATCTGATGAAGTCATTTGGAAAGTGAAACCAATAATAAAGATTTGAAGATGTCATCTTGCTTTGTAGTTGCAGTTGGAAATGGGTGTGTATGTCATTCTCCACCCAAATTAGCTGTTGCAAGATCAGTGGTGAACATTCAAACTAAATAAAGTTAAATTAAATATGAAATTTAAGGTTATAAAGTTAAACTAAATACCCAAACTTGTACCGTAGGATAAAAAAAACAACAACTGTAAGAACTATTTGATTTTAAAAAATGAAAAAAAAGTTTATTGATTATTTAAAAGAATAATTTTTATCCATTATCGTGTAAAATTAAAAGAATTACACATTTAATATATAGTATGAATTAAATCCTTTCATTTGAAATACTAAATATCGATTAAAAAATATTCCTAAAACTTACTTTAAAGAAACTAAATTGACCGATTTTTTAGATCTTGTCTTGAATAATTACTTTTTATTACTAAAGAATCAAACAGAGCCTATGTATTTTTCTCAATAATTAATTTGATTATTTTTTCTTTACTCTAAAGATAATTGACAATTCTATAACCACGATTAATTATTTGAGTAAATGTATTATATTATTAGGTGCACTTGCACATGTTGAATAAAAAACCTTCATTTTGAAGGTATTTCTTCTAAATCTAGTTGTCAAATTAAAGTAGTCTAATAATAACAGCTACGTGCTTCATAGATCCTAGGATATTGTAAAAACTATTTATATATATATATATATATATATTCACTGGACCCACAACCACAAGATGTTCCAGTTTTTGTATTTATTTACTTACTACTTCCTTGCACTTTGTGGACTAAAAATATGGTTGCATCAATATATAGTAATCAGATAAGGAATCAAAAGGTAAAATGTCAATTCGAGTAAATAGCTATGTTTTGATTGACAGTAACTTTGAGAGGATAAAGTTTGAGAGGAAATTGTTGGAGCATATGTTTTCCAAATTGCTAATCAATACTTATATATCCATTAAAGCATACTATTTCAAGATTAATATTGGCCATTCATCACCAACTTTTATTCCTTTTAAGTATATGTAACATGGATAACGAGCTTATTTTCAATCTTATCTGTTTTAGAAAATTAATTAATAAAACTACAATTGGGAGACTTCCACAATTGCAGGGATTTTTTCCATTGTGTAATCATTGTCTAATAAATAAAGGAAATACTAACATATATCTTTAAGATATTTGTGAAATAATTAAGTGAATTTTTTATTATTTAAATTATACATCAAACAATTTGAAAATTTAAAAAGTGATTATCTTAACAAATGTCCTTACTTAAAACACTTGTTAACATGATTGACTAAAAAAAAATTGACAAACCAAAAAGAATAATAGTACAATGATGCAACACTGAAATCTTTTGGAAGCTTTGAATAGCCAAATTACAATTTCAAAATATGAAAATGCTAAAAGCTCACATGGTTTCGTTACATTTTCTATTCAAGGTGGATGATTGCCGTACCCTCGTGCTGTATATTAAATATTTATTATTATTTTAATAACATAGTGATATATTAGAACTTCCAATTGCGACTAAAAAATTATAATATTTTTTATTCAAATATTATTTATTATTTTATTTTTTCAAAAGTTTATCACATATGTCATTACAGAATATTATTTTTTCTGATAATAATGACGTAATTTAAATAATAAAAAACTTAAACATTTTAAATAAATGGTTAAAAATTTGATCACCGATTCTTATATCTAAAAAGACTAATTAAAAAAAATAATTCACGTTATGTATTCAACAAATTTAAAGAAATTAATTATTATTAAAAATATAAATAATTTATAACTTATATAAAATAATTTAATTATTTATATTATTAATATAAAAAGTTTACATATTGTCGATCAATTACAAATGAACAAAAATATTTAACTTTAAAGAACTACTAAATATAACAATAATGTAAAAGTGTATATTAATCTCTATATAAAAACATTATTTAGCCTTAGAATTTATCACCCTCCCTTGGGGTAAAGTATGATTGGTTGAAATTGTAAGATGTACCCTCCCTAGAGACTTCACATGGGTAGTCCAATAATTGGCTAAGCATGTTGAGTGACGAAAGAGATGGAGACATGGTGGTACCATTCCAAATCTCTTGGTTCTTATTGGTTGTGATGATTAGTCAAACACTCAAAGATGTATTGGTTGTGTAACCGACCTTTTTTTTAGTATTTTGGATCATGCAACTGCTTTCACGCCACCAACACTCAATAAATAACATATTGCTAAAATAAATTTGAATCCAATAAAAAGAAGATAGAAAATATGGACACACATAGGGTAAGAACCCCACACGCTGCTACTCCTAATGAAATTTGCTTTCACAGAGGCAGGGGATATAACAAATGGCTGAATGGGACAAATAAGTTGATATAAAGATTCTGTTCCACCATAATACGACCCAAATTACCCAACAAAATTTCAGTTGCCCAAGTTGGTTGCTACTCTTTCAAAACCCTTCCCGCTTTTGCTTGTCTTGTCCCCAATATCCTTTGGTGATTTTGGACACCAAGAAAATGGATATATGATACAATAGTTTTGTTTTTATTATTATTATTATTTTGTTATTTGTTTTTGTGATAAAAATAATTAATAGACAAATTAATGTTTGGTATTTTGAGCATTACTCAAAATAGTCACTAAATTTTAAGAGTTTACAAATAACTATATTCATATTTTTTTTGTACCGGCAAACATCTACATTCATAAAATTGTAATACCTTATTCAGATTAACTACTAAATCTATTAATTATTTTTTTTATCTTACAAAAGATAATAAATTCTATTATAGTTAACTTACACAATTGTAAGGTCTTAGATTCAAACTCAGAAAAAGACGTTCACAATATCAAAATTTATCAGTTAAGTTATTAATTTATTCTATTAAAAACTATTGTGTTATAATGAATGAATATCGATATGATTTTCTACGTGAATATCACATTGATTTCTTTTTATTAAAGACTAAATTGTATATTAAAATTACAAATTAAAAACTCACATATTCATAATTCAGTGTAATGCGCTAGCCGCTTATAAAAAAAGATGAGATAATTGCCTCTAACTACATAAATGAAATGGTTGAATATTTTACTCATTACAATTTTGTTAAAGTATTTATCAAACTCATAAAATTTAAAAATTATTTTCTCGATTCTTGCAATTTAAAATACAATTTTATCAATTCACTAAAAAAAAACAGAATAATGAAATTAGAGCTTAGTTGATGTTCCGAATTGGCTTAATTGATGTCATATTGAGGGGTTTGGTGTGGGGTGGGTGGGGGCTGAATTGTGAGTTTGGTAGACAATCCCCTTGCAAATTAGGGGGGAATGGATAACTTTGATTGATCCTAAATATTAATATAACTGAAAGCATGAGTTGGATTGATTAATGTTTGTAAAGTTAGGTTAATGTCAATTCTTCATTTAACTATTCGATTGGGTTCATGCATATAGTTTACATATTGACAAAGGTAAATCCCCCTATGCACAACACCATTTGCATTAAAATTACAAAATTCACAAATAAAAAACAAGAATTTGAATTGTCTTTGTTAGGCAAAATCACGTCTACATACATTAGGTTAAAATCAGACTATCCTAATTTTCATACAGATTTTAATTTAAAACAACAAAAATCTTAAATTTAAAAATATTACTGATGTGTGATTTTGATCATGGCAGCCAATTATGAGAAAGTTATTGGCACTTGCATCATGCTTCGGACTTAAGGACCAAAATCTCCCCCAATTTCATATTACGATTCTTTCTTTACTTTAGCTTCACTAAAGTTGACAGCAAAAAACAGTTTTCTGTGACCATACGTCATAAAAATTGACCTTATACAAATGGGAAAAGAATAAGAAATAACAGACTCTAATCATATAATAATTTAAGAATAAAACAACTTTACTATTTTCATTAAGAACTAGTATATTATTTGTATTTACATCATGTCACAAATTACAATCACAATAGAACTAAAATTTTAACATTGGATTGGATTGACTGCATAACAGAAGAAGGTGCTAATAATTGCCTTTGAAGTTATGAAGAGACTATACAGAACGATCAATTAATTTCACAAGAAAATTATCCTAAACAAAAATATTAACAAAATCATCTTCACAACTCACAAGACAAATCTTGATCCCTTGTTTATGGTGGACCCTTCATAACCTTCTATTTCCTACTCACTGTACTGACAAAAAAAAAGTTATAAAGAAAAAAGAAAAAGAAAAAGGTAGAGAAGCATAATAACAGAATATTCACACACACAAAAATTAAAAAATCAACAAGAATAACCCAATCGTTGATTAACACGATCCCTTAGAATTCCATTATACAAAGCTACTCTGTTAGCAGGCATTCCCCTGTTCTCATTTCCACCACTGCAATTCTTTTGAACCTTTGACCTTGAATTTAGCTTCAAATTATGTTTACTCATCACAGTACCATGTTCATGTTCATGTTCATGTTCATGTTCATGTTGGTGTTTCTTTCTATACTCTTCACCATCTCTACAAGAATCCATAACATCCTTAGCAAAATGAACTCTTTTTTTCTTCTTATTTGTTTTCTTTCCATCTGATCAAGAACCCACAATTGTGTCAGCAAAAAGAAGAAAAAAAAACAAATCTTGTTAAATTGGGTTTAAGAATGTGTAGTGTACTCACCAGAAGATATGCAAGATCGAAGAATAGGAGATGGAGAAGGAGGAATTTGGTGAAGGGAGAATTGGGTTGGTGGGAGAGATTTCTGAAGACGGAGAGCGAGGAGGATGACTGTGCCGGAAACAGCCATGGCTGTTGCAAAGACAGCACCTTGTGCGCTTATCATCGAAGACATGATTTTGTTTTGAAGAAAAGAAAGAGAGTTTTGGTTTATTTGATGGAAATTGAGTTTGTAAATGAACAAAAAAGTGAAACTTCTGTACTCTTATTTCAGCAGCAGCACAACATACTCAAAATAATATTATAATCAGAATCAATTAGGACATTCTTTTTTTTGTATATTATAAGGTAAAACTTTATATACAGCGTAGACCAATTCAATTATATACCACTTTATCAGTTTTATTAACAAAAATTGATATATTTAAATACATTAATTTTATTAGTTAAATTATAATATAATTATCTTTTATAACAAGGTAGAGTAAAATAATAGTTATTTGACAAAACACTTTTTTAAAAGATAAATTAAAATATTTCCTCTCAAATTATAACAAAAAAAATTAAATTACTAAAAATATAATATAAATAAAAACAATATAATAATGATTCATGTATGTAGTCCAAAATAAAACTAAATACATTTATTTTTTAAATATTATTTTGCTTATGTCTCTATCTATATTCCATATATGGAGTAATCGAGAAGGGGTTGAGACATATTCCTGTTTTATTTATTTATATACTAAATACTAATATTAAAATATCAATTGAATGTTGGAATTATTTCTTTTATAAGAGTTGCAAGTTAGAACTTATCTTTATATGTATTTTATTTTGTTTGTAAAGTAAGAGATATAGCTAACAGTTATTATTTAAAGCTAATTATTATTTTTGGTTTTTTTAGATTTTGTTTTTACTTTTTCTCCTACTAAATACATATACGAAAATTGTTTTACTTTATGTTATTTATATATTTTTTCCTTCCTTTCTAATTATTTTGTTTTATTTTCCCTCTTCAAATCTACACAGAGTGTATATAAATAAAAAACTTAAATAAAAGAGACAAATCTTTAAAGTTTTTGTTAAAACACTAAAACTAAAAATATAATCTTAAAAATAGTGTATTCAACTTTTTAAAATTTGAATTTTTTCACATAAAATTTCACTTTTTTTTTAACAAATGGTGCATTCAACTTCTTGGGGGGTACCTGTAAACATTAGGCAAGAAAAATAAAGCGTGCAAAGAATAATACTATAAAGTGGCATCTTTCTCCAATTTTCGAAAAAGAAAAAAAAAGCAGCATGCTTCTCCTCAAATTATTGGTAGAATATTTTTTGAAAGTTGAAACTAAATTCTTTTTGACAGATTTTTGAAACTAAATTATTGGTTGAATTGAATGTTTGTACTTCATAGAATATTTATAGCTATTGTCATCCATGACATGCTTGGTGGCCCGTGGCCGTGTTTATAGATTGGTAAACGTCATTCAGATACTTATAATAACAATCTTCTTTTCTAATTGAATCAAGTATTTGATCTAGGCCGGATAAAAGTCATACAGTTACTTCTTTTAAAATAAAGTATAAATAGAATAAAATTAAGATTAATTATATTACTTTTTTAAGTTATTTTTTACTTATATTTTATTTTTATTAAAAAAATTTAAAGTGAGAGAATAATGTCTCAAGTACATGTTATAAAAGATCTTAAACTTTATTAAATATTTTAAAAAAAATTTACATTTGCATCAATCCAATAGTACTAATACATATTAAAGTTGCATCTTATCGGATCTGATATATGTCTTTTTACTACTATATTAAATCATTAAAATTTATTTATATTTTATTTTAAATGAATAACAAAATAGTCCTGCACATATGCACTAGATTTATGATAACAATTTTCTGTTTCTAATTGAAAGAAGTGTTTGAATTTTTTAAAAAAAATTATTTTTCCAAAACTACAAGCAATGGTTTAATGACTTTTCAAATTACCAAAGGAAGTCCATGGATTCTCATATATCTATGACTATGAGACCCGTTGAAGCTTTACCGGACTTAACAAAGCCAAAATAAGGAATATTTTTAACAGAACAGTGGTACTAGTAATAGACATACTAAAATAATATAATTAACATTTTTATATAGAATTTTACTGTTTTTTCAAATTATTAATTTATTCAAAAATATTTTTTTTTTTACTGAGAAACAATGTTTATCATTTAAATTAGTATAATACATTGATCGAAAATAACACAAATTCAAAATCACTGTAATAAAAAATAATAAAAATAAGAGTGATAAAAGATAAAATATATATATATATATATATATATATATATATATATATTATGAATGATGTTTGTCCAGAAAAAGGTCTGACCAAATTATAGGAATTGCCATTATATAACTGTATAGAGTATTTCACCTAGTTTAGATTATTGCTTTAATGCGTCATAGTATCTTACTCTATTTGATAGTAAACAGTGGTTAAGAAAGTTCACTTTTGAATTTCCATTATATAATTGTATAGAGTATTTCTCCCCTACTTTAGATTATTGCTTTAATGCGTCATAATATTTTACTCTAGTCATCCTATTCTATTCGTAATTCGACAGTCAACAATGGTTAAGAAAAACTTAAGAAATTTAGGGAGAAGAAAATGGTTAAGAAATATGGGCAGAAAAGGCAGGTATAGAATAAAATCTGGAGGTAAGTTTTTCTTTATTTTTAAAATAAGAGTGATAAAGGATAAAAATAAAAAATAATTATATTATAAAAGGTATATTTGTCAAGAAGAAAAAAAAACATTATTTTACCAAATTATCTTTATTAATTACCGGCGCGTTTCATATAAAGTAAAATTAACGTTTTGGAAGTAAAGTACAAGTATTAATTGGAGATTACAACTACAGCAAAATAATTAAAGCTACTTTAAAATTTGAAAGTGACAATAATTTTAAAACAATTTTTTTAATTCAAGTGACACTCATTTTAAAACAAAAAGAGTATTTACTAATGTAATATATTTTTCGATAATTTGATCATTCTGGTTGGGTACACATAAACGAAAAAAAGTAGAAAAATAATGATTAAATAATATATAATTTTAAAATAATTAAAAAAATGATTTTTGTGTGTATATTTAAATAATGTGTCTAAATTATTGTCTGATGATAATATGATAGAAAAAGATATATAAAGATAAAATGAAATATTTGAATAAGTATAAAAAATTGAGCTGCACATGTATTATGTATTATTGTTGTGCAGGATATTGTTATATGAAAGGGGGACAGACACAACAGTCTCGTGTTTATCCTCCAAAATTACAACCATCATCACTTTCCTTCTCCGAAAATATTCGTTAGTGGTTCAGCCTCTTAAAAATCTTAAATCTGAACATAGCTTCGTTTGAAATACTAACCAGCTTCTATTTTTTTTTCTTTCTTCGGTCGAATTGGCATTATGTTAAGATTTCAGAGTCAGTACTCCAAAATACAGATACTTAAATAAAAAACTCAAAGGGACAAAATATAAGAAGACGTGTCAGGACTTATGTCCTGAGCTACCTGGAGGAGGTATTCTATGTTAATATCATCAGGATAGTGTTGTAAAAGCTTTATATTAGCCACAAAATCACCGCTTAGTAGTCTGCTTTTCACGCAAAGTAGCATTGCACAACACACCCGAAGAAGCATATCCTGCAAAAACAGTTATAACTTATAAGCAACCATATTTACAGTTAAGAACATTGTAGATTTGAATATTGATTTTATAATGAAATTGCTGAGGAGTTCAATTGAGAGTAAGAGAAACCTGAACACCAAAAGTATTACTTATAAGTGTATCCCATATTCTCAAAATATACTCAAATTGGAACTCTTGGGTGAGTAGCAGTGTAATCCACCGGAATGCATAGAATTGTGGTTTAACCTGTTCACAAGGTTCTACTGCATGAGTTTTAAATAAAATGAAATGGAACTGTACAAGCTGTTGAACTAAAAATGTTGAGAGGTTCTACCTTTGTTGTAAATTCAAGATGATGCCATAATTGCTCATCATTTACTTTAAGTAGATCTGACAAACGAGAAAGAGTAGCAAGGATACCACTTGAACTGTTGTCCAATTGTTGACAGAAATGATCTACAGAGTCGCCTAAGATTCGAACAAAACAAGAAAAACTATCTGCTTCTGCATTTGCCTAAGAGAAAGAAAACAATAAAATTCATCATCATAAAAAGGACAAAATTATATTCCATTATGCCAACTGATTATGCCCGACAATCCTCAATAAAAAAATGTTATGGGTGATATAAAAGGATGCCTATTTTTATATGTTAACCTTGTAATTTAATAATGTCCAAGTTTATTTAACCATTTACAAGTTTTGTAATTGTTAAGTGTAATGGACATCATTAGACCAAAAAAATAGTGTAATGGATATCATTCAACATTATTAAGGACACTGAACCATTCTTGGTTGTTTTTTATTCCTCTCCAAAATAGAAGTTAAAAGTCCAAATTGTCTAGTAGTATAACTTTCAGGCTTACAAAAGAAGCATTAGTGGCTTCATAAGCAATATGGTAAGAAATATTACCCTCAAATTTAAATTCTCAAGACACAAGTTAGACCCTCTTTTAACCATCAACTTTGGTATCCTGCTGAGTATATGTTTTTATCTTGAAACAGACTATGCATATTCACCCTATCCAATGAAGAAAACAAAAATGGGAACTGGTGCATATCACATGATAAACAGTTCTACCAAGAAAGTGCTTACAGCGTTTTGCTTGTCAGTATCAGTACTAAATACATAGTATATAGGTGCCAAGACCTCATTCATGCCTTGCACATAACAAATTGCAGGATTTAACTTTGCAAAAAGGAGAAGAATATTCTTCATCGCTTCCTATTGGCAAAAGTATCAATAAAAACTTATGTCAGAGGCGAGCTTCTCAAAATCTATTACTTTACACAAGGGACACGGCAAAATTTACCTTATTTTTTCGACTAAATGATGTCTCCCCTGAAAAGAATGGCATGTCTGGATGTGTACGCTGCAAATCTCGATCTATCTGTTCCACAGTCTCTGTATACTAGAAAATGGACAACTGGTGATAAGTATCAGCTTCATTATCCTGAAGGCATTTAAACTAACTTTGAAATGGAGAAAAACTTACCTGAAAATATTGTCTCCAGAGACTTTCCTTATCAAGGCTCAAAGGGTGATCTTCAACAGAAACTTCATGTCGCCTAAGCGGGCCATCAACATCATTGTCATCGTGTTGTTTAGTGGAACTTAAACGCTTAGGTTCCTTCCAAATATGCTCCGACTATCTTATATTCAACAATGTGATCAGTGAAAACTAGAAAGCCGAGCTACCACACTCTTCAATACAAATTTGACAACTCACTTGAAAAATGTGCAAACCAGCAGTATATTACCGGATTCAGGAGAAGCTCCCCTTTCATATTAGCATACTTTAACCTATTCTCGTTTAATTGATTCTCCCACAAGTCATGAGATGAAGGTAAGTAGCCCAAAAGTAGCTGGTTATGGAAATCATAACAGGACTTTCAGATGCTTGTGTGCAGACATTGCCACAATCAAATAATTTTACTTTTGCAAATGGAATATAAATCTACACATTAGCTAGCTAGTCTAACACTGTACATTACCAAATGATGCAATGGAAGTCATAAACATACAATTTTTTTTCCTCACCTCACTAATTTTTTTTTACCCAAGATAATCCTCACCTCACTATTGTAAGTTGTCAAAGTGCTACGGTGTATAATATTCATATTCTCACATTGTTAATATGCAAAATGAGCATCAAAGTCGAAAATTCGAAGAGTTTTATACATTTGCAAATGGAACATAAATCTAACTTGGTAGTCTAATATCTTATATTATCAAATGATGGAATGGAAGTCACAAACATACAATACATAGTACATTCGTCACTATTGTAAGATGTAAAAGTGTTACGGTATTACTTCTATATCACATTCATATTCTTACATTGTTAATATGCAAAATGAGCACCAAAGTTGAAAATTCAAATCAGGTAAACTAACATGATGGAGTTTCTATTACCTTCCAAGCCGTTGCACGCAAACCTCCTCCATCAGGAATTCCAGTGCTAGCAATTCTCCGCAATTTTTCCAAATTAATCTCCCTTCGCGAAAGCTACATTAAAAAATAAATAAAAATGGAAAGAATGAACAAGAAATGTCATAAATTAGAAGAAACCCTAACAAAACAGTGCATAATCAATACTTCATTTCAATTTTTCATGACCTAATATATTTAATAAAAACACAAGCACAACTCCAACCTCATATTCTAGTTCCGATCTTTTCTCCTCCAACGAAATGGAAGTTGCAACTGCAACAGCATCTTTATTCGGTTTCTGCCGAATTCTTTGGTCCTTATCGTCTTTTTCGCCATCGATAGCTTCGTCACCGTCATCGCTCTCTCTGTGAAACTCAAATGCGCCGGGTTTAATCGGCGCCAGCTCTTCGCCGAACTCAACTTCGAACCTCTCGATTTCACTTCCTTTTTCGTCCAATCCGGCGGCCATCACCAAGCTTCCAAGCCGGTCGGGAAAGATCGTCCCAGGCTTGTCAGGTGCTGGAAGCTTGAGCTTGCCTTTGAGCATGGCGGATGAGTTAGTTGAAATGGTAGGAAGTGGAATTTGGAAGAGCGAGAGCGAATCATGATGACTGGGATTGATATCAAACTAAGTCTACTACGAAGAAGAATGGTTGTTAGGGGAGTTAACGGTTGAATGGTAGGTAGGTGCCGTTAGGAATTAGAATACAACTGATTAATCTATGAGTAATATTTGAATTTTTCTTAAATGTTTACTGCTATATCAGAATACTGAACTAAGAAATAGTAGTTGTTATTAAAAAGCTCGAACTTCCCTTTTTTTGAAAAGGATAATTTGGCATCACTTGCAGGCCTATAATTATTCTGATAAGAAGGCAAAAGGGTGGCTTCTGCT
Organism: Cicer arietinum; assembly: GCF_000331145.2. Classification (NCBI taxonomy): domain Eukaryota; kingdom Viridiplantae; phylum Streptophyta; class Magnoliopsida; order Fabales; family Fabaceae; genus Cicer; species Cicer arietinum. The sequence continues at coordinate 6,744,137 of NC_021166.2, forward strand.
TGCGTTCCTTCAACCTTAAAAGTATTCAGCCACAAAGCTGATTTTCTAGGGTCTGTTATACTTATAACGATTGAGGTTGAGGTTTGTTTTTGTTCTAAATATTTATTAATTGGTACTTACAATCTTAATTTAGTGTTTCTTATTTATCTGATCTGAACTTGAGGTACTGGCCGAAGCAGTGGTGAGCGGCTGAAGACTAATTAAGAGAGGTAGTCTATGAAGCATGAGATTAGGTGTGTCGCAATTAAGTCATATGTCCAATATTTTTTATTATTTTGTAAAAAATCAGATCTAACGATCCCAAAGTCCTGCAGCCACCGCCTCCATGTCCCCCGCCGTGCGGCCGCATATTTATAGGTATCAACAAAACATAAAGTCTATTGAAATTCTATTTAACATCGACCAAATCTTTCAAGTTGCTGCAAACATCTTTTGTATGAGAAAGCAGCAATATGGATGAGAGCACGCATAGGATGATGAAAGCGTGCAGGTCGACCGGCGGTGCACGGGACGACGACGATGCCCAGGACGGTGGCAAACGATGGGACGACAGTGGTCGCAACATGAACTCTTATCTGCGTTTTAAGCTTTGGAAAAAGTTTACTGTACACATGATATCTTGGCGATTCGATACAAAGAAAAAACGAGTTAAGTTTTTTTTACAACCATAAAAATAATAGACAATTGGCTTGATCTAGAATGTGTGATTTATCTAAGGGACGAAATTATTTGAAAGATAGGGTACACTTTCTATCTAAAGGCAGATAATTTGAATTCATTCCACACTAAGTAAAACTTGTTTTTCTTTCCTAGACTCAAAAACAGACACACCTTAGACTCAAAAACATTAAATTTAAAGATTTATCAAAGCAATGATGATTAATGATAAGGGTCAAAAATATGAAATTTAATTGCAATATGTTTTCGTTTTTCGGTGATAGATGCATCAATGAAAGTAAAAAAAACTATTATATATATATATATATATATATATATATATATGTGTGTGTGTGTCAGCGCTAATATTTTTCATATTAGCAGTGTTGAAGTGTGTGTGCCGTGCTAGGTGTTTCTATCGGAGTCTATGCTTCATAAGAGGTAGTTCATGCAAATACTTTAACGTCTAAATAAGTATTTGGGTAAAAAGTCAAAGACAAATAATTTAGAGAATGCATGTCTTGAGAATCTTATCACTTTCTTTATATAGAATAAATTGGATCATTTCTGAAAAGATCCAGCGAGATAATTTTGATAAGATTTTGTTCTGTGACATAAATATTTAATTTGTATATTTAACAAAGAGTAAACTGTATGGATATATCGTTTAATGATATTCACAAATAAAATTTAGAATTACTCTGAAACACTTATACTAAGTAGACTAGTTTTTATTGAAGAATAAGTTTAATCTATTTGTTGATATTCTAAGAATGGTCTTTAGTGTGAGAATATATTTTAATTGGATAGTCAAATGCTGGGATGATTGACATATATATTTCGTTTTGACTCGTTGATTGACATATAAATAGATGCTTGTTCATTGCTATAAATTTTGGCGATTAGAAGTATTAAGAACAATTTTGACACGGCAAAGTCCTTTTAAAGATGAGAGAACGAGGATTAAGTTAGAAGTAATAATTATGTTGAAAAATAAGTCTATCTTTGATTTCAAGGATCAAAATCAACTTGTAGTTGGGATGTTTTCCAACATAATTTATTACTTTAGTTTTTGAGTTTAAATAATTTTTACAGCGAAATTTTATGTTAAACTAAATTAAAATTAGTTTATATTTAATTTATTTTTAATTAAAATTAATTTTAATCTTTATATAATCAACTCACACTAAACAATCAAATAATATATATTAGGTATTGAAGAATTTATGTTATGTTAAACATAGTTCATCGATTAAAATCAACTTATGACTTATAAAATGACGACGTCCCTTTTTATAAATTCATTTTAGACCTTATATTTATTCTATCGATACCTTTTATTTTTTATTTTTTATTTTTTATATTTTATATAAGCATTCTATGAGTGACTTTTGTTTTTACCAGTTCGTTTTTTTATCTATACTCCATATTGTCAAGATTGAGCACTTAATTTCATCCATCAATATTGCCGTTGTTTCCTCTGTTTGTGTCTGAAGCTGCTAATAGCTCCAGCGTGCAGCTTCCACAATACTTGGTTTCTTGATGGCAATTTTGTTTGATGCAGAGAGTTTGTAAATAATCTTTATATAGCGTGTCTTATAGGATATAGGTGTCTTAGATAATTAGTTTTCATTACTTTCATACATCAAAGTTTTTGTTGCTTTAATTAAATTTTTTGCATCAGAAACAGCTTCTGGAAAGTCTTTCAAGGTGGCAGTGTTCTCAGCCACTCAACCAGCAATGAAACTGTTGCTGCAAATTTGTTAGTATTCTGGGGTGTCCAATATTAGTAATTAATATTTGCCGAAGATGAAGATCCTAAGTGCTACCTCTTTTTACTTCACTTCTTTATTCTTTCTCCCATTTACAAAATCAATCTTATATCCCTTCCAAATCAATCAATGTGTATCTTATATGTTTATAATATATATTATAATAAATAGTCATAGTTAACTTTACACGATTGTCACACTAGTATTGATATAAAGGACAATCAATTTATTTTGAGAGTGACAAATTTAAATATGAGGAGTCGGCTTTAAGTTATCTTTTAAAAATTATAGATAATTTATTTATCATTCAATACAAATTTACTACATAAATAAATGTGTAAATGGTACATACTTATATGTATTCCACTTGTAATTTTACTTTTGTTAAAAGACCAACTTAGAGGGAAGAGCTTGGGAACTTTTAAATGCACAAGGCTTAGTTGCTGGCAAAAATGGAGCTGAGCTTTGTTTGCATTTGAATGTCATGTGCAAACGGTTAGATTAATAGTTTAATTATAGATTGTTCCCCGTCCGAAAACAAGGAAGGATTATGAGATAAATTATATAAATGTACATTAGGCTTTTGTTTATTAATGAATTTTCACGAGTTAGACTGTTATATTATATTTTGAATCACATCTATATTTTCAATCGTTTAATTATTTAATTGTTATTTTATTTGATGGATAATCTAACATTGAAAGTATTAGACATCAAATAGAGTAATTTACATCTTAATCTTGTTCTCTCTGTGGCGATATCTTAAATCCAAAAATTATACAATTCTTGATTCATATTATTTACTATTGCATGAACAACACGCTATAATTTATTAATTTGTATCTATCACACATACTGTTAAATCCATCATGAGCTATACGGTTAAATCCATCGTGAACTGCAAACAATGCTATGTTGTTTGTTTATTTTCTTCTTCATTTTTTGCTTGCTATTTCATTAATAATCAATATTTAAAAAAAATATATTTTTGATAAATCAAAACAAGATTAAGATTATTTAATTGTGTTAAAATTATTTAATTTATCCTTTTGTTTAGGAAACTACTTAATTTATTTTATGACACAGTAAATTACAAATACATTTTTAACCATTCAATTTTGAAAAATTTCTCTCAAAGATGAAATAATAATAATAATAAAAAGTTAATAGTTTTCTCAATAAATTCAAAGAAATAAATATCATAAAAATTAATTTTATGGTTAAAATGGCTTTGTGGATTTTGAATTTCAAATAGAATTTCACAATCAATACAAAAAAAATTATCATATTTTAAATAAATTTTAATATATTGTAATATAATTTCAAGTTATTATCACATAATCTTTTTTCTTAATATCACATATTGACTTAATAAACTCAAGACTGTCTATCAGATCTTAAATACTTTGTGCGAGTCATGAATTTCATGTCTTATTTCTATCTATCTATATATATATATAAATGGTCTTCAACATAAAAATTAAATATTACGTCTGAAATAAAATTATAATAGAAGTTAGTTATATGTGTATCTATTCAAACATGTAGTAAAAACAGCTATCGCTAACGACAATATCCATCCACGTATTAATATTTGAATATCACTCTTTTTACAATTTTTTTACTGCAAAATCATTAATAATTTATTATAGTCAAGATTCTTTAAAAATAATTTCCAATTGAAGTTTAGACAAGGCTATTTAATCTATTTTATATATTATATTGTAGATCACAGTTAAGATTTTAAAAATTTAAATTTTGAAAAATTCATCTCAAGAGATTGAACGGTAACAATTATAATTAATATTCTTTTGTAAGCTATGCATACATTAGGAAAACAATGAAGCATTTTACGAAAATTTAATATCATTGAACTTGATTTTGATTTAATTGTTTTTTATTTTAATTTTGGTTCAATTTTTAAAACCTCTTTTATTATTTTAAATTTTTAAGATATAATTTGACTATAAAAAACATAAGAATTTCCATGTTTCAAATAAATTTCAAGATTATTGCATTATAATTTTAAGTTTTCATTATAGAATGATCTAAGTCTTTCAATTCTAAATAAAAATTCAAGAAGATTTTACTTCGTACCCTCAAATTTATACTTCTATTTCATATTTTAATAAAAGTTCAATTTTATCTTTTTTAAAAAAGAAAACAAAGTCAAAGTTTATGTTTTTGGTACATGTTTGTGTTATGGAAAACTTGTAAACAAAATTTTCAAAACATACATGCGTTCGAGAAACTTAAAAATAGTTTTTCAAATCACATAATTTGAACTTTTTGAAAAATATTTATGTTCTAGTACACAAAGTTCAATTTTCTAAAATACAATTTTATGAAACACAAGTATTTCGAAAAACTTTAAAAAAAATTCAGAACTCAAATTAAATTTAGTGGAATATAAATTAAAAAAAAAACGAAAAGAAATAGTTTGCATAAAATAAAAGTAAAGTGTTGTGGTGTAGCACACCAAAATAACATTTGTTAAAAAACCTCAAAGAAACTCCCTTTAAAAATACTCTTACAACTAATGTTCAATGTCAATTCCCACTAACCAGTCATAATTAACTACATTGCATTATGCAAAAATGTAGCTCACGGCCACATAATTTTTTTTAAGCAAATACTACAATGACAGTAAATTAGTGATTTAGGTGTTTTCAAGAGTTAAACTTTGAAACTTTTGGTTAGTATTCTTTCAGTGTTGTTGAGCTCATTAAGTGAAAGCATCTTCAATGGGAGAAGTTATTAACCCAATAAACATTGGCATTAAGTATATCATTTATTTGAGAGAAAAATAATATAGTACCTCTGTGGTGAAATATAAAAATAAATAGATCAAATAAAGCTGATGTATTTAGTTAAATACATCAATTTCATATAACCAACTTTTGCTATATTTTGGTACAAATTAGTAATTTTTATTACTAAAAGGGTCTTTTGTTGGGTATTTTATGCCAAAAAATTCCTCCATTTTTTTTATAAAGACAAGACCTCTCCTACTATTCATGTTTCTAAATACAATATTTTCTTGACAATTTTTTTATCCTTTATTATAAGACTCTTGTTGTATTTTTAATTGTATTAATTATTATTTACTGACTAATTTTTTCTTTAAAATTAAACATATAAAATTAATATCAATTATTAATAAACTTAATATATTTTTATTTGATCAATAAAATTCTATATTTAAAAACAGAGATAAGTAACTTTCTTGACGAAAAATATTTATTCCTTAAATATCAATTAATATAAATTTTGAGTAAACCGAAATAAACAGCGTCTTTTTTTATGTAGAAATCTGCGCCTCACATTTCTTTTAAGCCACTTTAATTTTTTCTCCTTCTTTTTGTGTGGTCACTTGATTACTGTTGGTAACAACCGTCTCACATTATATATTGGTCCCAAGTCTTCTTAAAACTTTTTTTTGGGTACAAATTCTTCTGAAACTTTACACTGCCCTTTAAACTAAATATAGATCTTTATTAAAGACTGAAGAAGGTCCTTTGATTTTTAAAGATATTGGTCCAACACAAATTACCTATTTTGGCTAAGCTGTATATATATATACATATATAGTTTATCTACTTTTTACATTTTTGTATAATTGCATTTTTTGCATTTTGGTTCTATGATCCGAGGGACGAAGAGGCCGATCCAATTAATTTGGCTAGCAAGTAATTGGTATATTTGGTCGAAAATAATATTTTGTTCAATGGGAAGGTTGCGAATAGTTTCGAGGTGATTGATCAAATTAGGGAAATGTTATGGTTTATCAATAGCGATGATGGAAGAAATAAAAATTTAGTATTCTCGGATTGACTCAATAATCCAACTACTTCTATTCAATATGCGTAGAAACTGATTTGTTATGGGTTTTTGGATACTCCTTGTATTCAATTTTAATTTTTTTTTCTTATAAAATAGAAATTACCCTAACCTTTATTGAGGTACATGAAAGATGAAAAATAACATTGATTTGGTAAATAAAAAAATATACATTAGCTTATGGCTAATTAAAAAAAGTATTTTCTCTATACTAAAATAATTGAATTATTTAATTATTTCACCTATATTAAAAAAAAATATAAACAAAAAAGGATTTACTTATATTATCAAATTATCTTTGTTATATATTAGAGTATTGCTAAATGTCATAAATGTATAGTAAAAATTTTATATTAGAAATGATATAAATAATATTAATTAAATAGTATAATTAAAATTAAGTGCATTGAAAATTTATAGGATCAAATATTTTTAGACAAATTTATTTTATAAATAAATTAATTATTTTAAAACGGATAGAATATTAAGTTATCTCTATACATACACAATATATATATGTTGACGTATTTTTCAAAAATTGATTTCTTTGTGTTAATTTTTTTGTTATAATTAAGAAAATTAAATAAAAAAGAGCATATATATATATATATATATATATGGGTCTTTCAACCGATATATAGTTTTAAGGATAATAAAAAAAATATAGAGATTTAGATTTTATACCGTTTAATATATTACATTTTTTTTTTACTTTTGTGAGAGATGATTGATTTTTCTAAAATTGTGAAGAGACAAAGCATGAACAAAAAAGTGAGAGTATCAAATTTGTGTGTTAATCTAAGGACTGCACCGAATTCAAGTGTAGTGAATTCAGATATTAAAAGAAGACATATGAATTGTGAAGCTAATTATCAAGTAGCAAATATATATAGCCCCTTACTAATTAAATTTGGTATGAATTTGTATAATTCTTTCAAAACCTTTTCTTTTTTCTATATTCCTTTAACTCCTAGATAGAGTAGGGATTTTATTTTTCATATGTTTTTTTTGTTGAATGCCACAATGATAAAAAAAAAAAAAATCAAGTTATTATCCGATTTAAAAATGTCTCTTTTATTCGATGTGAAATGTCTTTTACATAGTAGTGGAGATTAACTTTTCATTTTTTTGATTGGGCTGTTAATCCTAGGGCTGTTTTCAGTTATTGTGAATGTAGCTTACTTGTATGATAAGTTGAAATATCTTATACCCTTATTAATAAAGAAAAATTGCTTATAAAAAAATAACACTTCCCTTGGGACCGTTTCTTATCGAATACGTATTAGAGAAAATTATACTCTCCTCTCTTGAAAGATATGATAGAATTATACTCCCCTCCCCAACTAATGTTAAAATCTACATTTAATACCCTTTTTTTGATAAACATTAGTACATTCTAATATGATTAAACTTCTAATGCATTGTTTCTCTCTCTCTCTCTCTCTATCTTTTATTCACAATATCCTTAGCATATATATATATACCATAATATTATAGACTATAAAGCAATAAAAGATAAAAATAAAATCTTGGGCAAATATCTAAAGCCGATAATAAAAACTTTTTACAATTGAATTTTATATTCTAAAATATCAAAATTAATTACAAAATATTCAAAATTAATTTTGATTTACAATGGAAATTATTAAGAAATTAATTTTTCTTAAGTTGTGACTTAAATTCAGTTGCTATATATATCTTAAGAAATATTATTTTATGTTAAAATAAAATGAATTAAAGTGTAATGCGTATTTAATTCTTGTGGGAAAATAGTCTAATTTGTATGAAATATGATAAAAAGAGTACTGTATCTTGGTGGAATTTTCAAAATTAGGTTGAAGGGATGATATTAAAATGAAAATCTGGTCCACGTTTTTATAAATTTGATTAATGGGAGTAATGGTTGATAATATCTTCTACTTAACTATAAAAAAATCACGTACAAAATCATAATGCATGCATACTACTTTTCAACAAAGCCACACATTTGTGGTAATGAATTAGATGATGTAATTGATCGACGGAACGCTCGGAGACAAATACGAAATTACCGCTTTCGTTTTCTGCATGATGCTGGCACTGACCACCCCACATGTTCACAACCCAAACTCTCTATTTAATCTGTCTACAATAATATCAACAAGTTCGATCTTCACTGTTGTTCGAGAGTGATATATGTTTGCTTCCTATCATATTCATATGGATGGAATTCAAAAACAAAACTTCATAACTAATGTAATAAGAAAATTCGAGCTTCTACGGTCCATTCGTTTATTTTTTAAGTCAAATTTTTTTAAAGTTTTTTTTTTTGGAAACTAACATATTTGTTTAAATAAGACTTGTTTTTTTTTTTTTAATAATCATATTTTCTGCATTATTTATATGTATTTAACTGTAATATTTACAATAAATTCAAAAATATAATTAAAAAGTGATTTTAAGAGGCACAAAAAGTTAGTTAGTGTTTTTTTAATCCATTCTAATTTTCTTTCAGAAAAAAAAATTAAAAATGTTTTAATTGGTTTTTAAGGAAAATGACAGGAAGAAAAAACGGATGGGACCATAGAAATTTCCTAAGAAAAAAATTTAGATGTAAAACGTGATAGTATGAGACTTGTTTAAGTTTTTAGATCTACTTTTTCCTCCATCTGCCTAATGTCAAAAGTTATATTTAATATTTATAATTGAGAGAAATTTATCACTCTATAACTGTCGATTTTATTGAATTTAAATATAAAAATGTGATATTAAAATCTAGTGACGGAGTTAGCCTAATTTATATAAGAAGGTCAAAGATATAAAAAAAAAATTGACAACAGCTATTTTTAAAATAATTTCAGCACGCTTATATATTATTGAAATATATAATAACTAATAATTTTTTTTAATATAAATAATTAAACTATTTGTAAAAAAATCATCATCAATTTAATTTATAAGTCGTGTCTTGATAAATAAATTTGCTAAAAAAATATTTTTATTTAAAGTTATGGATATTAAAAGTGTCGAAAGAATACGAATAGATATATCAATTAAGATAATTTTTTTGACTATTTAATTTCTCTTAATTTTCTACTCATAAAATTATCTTATTTAAAAAAATAAAAAATATTTTTTTATAGCTGAAGCTACCTAAAGAATATAAGAGACTTTGCCTCCTTCGAAATCTATTAGAAAAAATTTGGGCTACCAATTATCAAGTTACTTGAGCTCTATTCCATATATATGTTCAACCTTAGGCATTAAAGGGTGTATTGAGACTTCCAGAAAGTAAGATATGCCTTTTTTTTTTAACAAGACAAATTAAGATATAACTTGAAATGTATTAGTATATATATACAAATCGCAATTTATTAGTTTGGCTGATAGGTAAATAAAAAATAATCAATAATGGTTAATATTGTATTTGAATTAATCTTCTATTTGTTATTGACTGTACTCATCAACAGATTTTTTTCAATATATGTAACAAAAGTACAAAACTATAAGAGATAATCTAACGCATTAGTCATTACATAAAAAATTCTTTACGATCGAATAAACCACTTGAATTGAACGACTTACCATAAACAGTTAAAAAAAAATAAAATAAAAGCCGCACGCATTTAAAATTTACTTTATAAAAAAGGTGGTATAATAAAAACAGCGAGTTTCATAGGCTAATTTATTACGAATTAATTACCATACTTAAATAGCTTCATCAACCAATTTTGAATTATGCAATCCCCATCCGTATAACAAGCTAACAACCGATGGAGCGACTCAATTTCGAATGACTCCACCTAGCTAGCTCATAATGGCATCACAATTCACGAATCAAAGTCATATCACTTTCCATCCATTTTAACTAAGTTCGTTGACATGCATATTGACAAAGAAAATCGACAAACAACTATAGAAAAAAAATCTAGTAGTAGTTGTGGTCTATATTTTTTATCAATTCAAAAAATTAATTCTCTTATTTTAAAATTCAACAATATAAATATATTAATTATTTATATATTATTAATTAAATTATAAAAATAAATAATTTCATAATTTAAAATAGTATTTATAGAAAATTTTATAATATTAATTTGATAAAGTAAATTATTTAAAAATATATAAAAGTAAAAAAAGAGATCGAACGAGTGCGCAAGAAAGTTGAGCAGAAACATTAATTTCGTAGGTAGTTGTTTAGGTGAAAATGTTTAATGTAGTTTGTTGTAGTACACTAGAGTTAACCTTTTAGTTCGCCGACAATGTACGTACTATCTCATTCTCACTCACTAGCCTCCCCCTCCATTGGAATTATTCTTTTTCTTTTTCTATATATAAAATCTCTGTGTTCTGTTCCTTATGTACTTCTCCATTACAACCAACATGGTTCAATCAAAGAAGTTCAGAGGTGTCAGGCAGCGTCATTGGGGTTCTTGGGTTTCTGAAATTCGTCACCCTCTTTTGTAACTTATTCTTTTTCTACTCACTCACTCACTCACATCAACATATTCAACATTTTTATCTATTTATGTTTCTCACTCTTTTTATTTTATTTCAAATAGGAAGAGAAGGGTGTGGCTAGGAACATTTGAAACTGCAGAGGAAGCAGCTAGAGCATATGATCAAGCTGCAATATTAATGAGTGGAAGAAATGCCAAAACCAATTTCCCAATAACACAAACTCCTCAAGGTGATTCAAACACCACTACTGAAAACAGACCTTCAACATCTAAGGATCTTGAAGAAATTCTTCATGCTAAGCTTAGAAAATGTGGCAAACTACCTTCCCCTTCCATGACTTGTTTGAGGCTTGACACTGAAAACTCTCACATTGGTGTGTGGCAAAAACGTGCTGGTAGGTGTAATTCTGATTCTAATTGGGTTATGACTGTTCAACTTGGAAAAAATAAGACTGTAATTGAAGATAATGGTAGTACTAGTGGTAGTATTGTTGTTCCGACGACGACAACAACGACAACAGAAGAGGAAATTGTAAGAGGAGAGATTGATGAAGAAGATAGAATTGCTCTTCAAATGATAGAAGAACTTCTCAATGACAGGAACTGTGATCCAACTCCTTCATCACTTAATAATAGTACTAAACAAGGGGATGATATTAATACCTTTTTTTTTTGAAAACGTGTATGTTGTTTAATTTCTTTTATATTATGGTTTTCACGTGTTAATTATTAGTATTACATATACTAGTATATCTTTATCAAGGTGTCATTATTTGGGAGAAATGGATGTGTTAGTTGTAGTTGTAGACTACTTGTAATGTAAGTGTGGATTTCTATCATATAATATTATATAAGTATACCATATTTATCAACTTTTTAAACATTTTACTTATTATTCTATATCATTAATTATCAACGTCGTTATGGTGGAGAAAAGGATGTTTAAGTCGTAGACTACATGTGAATTGTCATATGTATGTGATGTTTCTAAACATTACTTTAAGTGTCTTATACATCAAAATTATTTGATGGGCATAATTAGTGTCAAATATGATTGTGACTATAAGAAGTTGCAATTTGCAAATAATGAAAATAATATTCTCGCACGTAAAGATTGAAATCAAATATTTCTTTTTTTGACTTAAGAAATTAAATATTTCTTAAAGCAGTGATATGTGAACAATTTTATGGGAGAGATGGGTATAAAACAAATATACAATTATATATTGGGTATTTAAAAAGGCGATAATTAATTCTATGAAAAGGAGAAGATCAGTATGATGCTAAGAAAAATAATTTAATATAATTATTTGTAATCGATTTAAAGAGAAGACTTGTGTCCTATACAAGAATTTAAAATATCAAGATAAATAAATTAGTTTTTTTTTTTCTTTCTAAAACAATTTATAGTTGAAAGTAATAAAAATTCATTTTTCCCGTCATATCCAAAGCAACTAATGCATTCCACAATTTAAAGAAAACAATATATAGATTAAATGTATTTAATTCATAGTATATCTGAATTTTGATCTGTAGGTATTATATTATTTATAAAATAATAAATTATATTAATTTATTTATAATTTGATGACTTTCCAAACTATTTTAATTTTATTAATTTTGTTATAATAATGATTGGGGAAAAAAGAAGTTTTGCCTTTTTGATTTATGGTTTTTATATAAAATTAATGTTTGCATAGTATAATGCTGCCACATTTCATTTAGCTGTGCAAATGACTTAAGATTTTAATTTTTTTATAGATGATTCAATGAAAATTCCATTTTAATTTTATATATTATAAATTATAGATTGATTAACTAATTGACCAAATAACTACATAAAATATCTATAAATAAGTCAAACTGTTATTGAATAAATCTATAATACGTGAAAAGGCTATTCGAATATATGTTTGATTAATTAGAGTACATGTTTAAACATAAAAAATGGAAACTTTGTCTTTATGTAAATTACTAATTAAAAATGAATAAATAAAATAATTTGTTAACAAAAATCAAGGCAAAATTGAATTGAAGATTGTGGAAAACTTGACATGTGAGGGGTATTATTTGTCTTAAGTTCTATTGTTAATAACGAAAGCAAAGCATTTATTATAAAACTATTTACATTTGTATAGATCGATAAGAAAATAAACGTAGTATAATTCAAGCATATATTTTGTCTAGAATTAAAAAAGAAAATTATTGTTGGACACTATTCCACCCACTTAATATACACTTTGACAATGACAAATAAATAAATAGAGTTAATAATTTTTTCAGTTTTAAGATCAATTTTTTTTTTAAAAAATAAATAAATAAATAGAAGACACTGACAATATATATAAAATAATATACATCCGTCACAACTTCATATAATTAGATAATCGTCGTGGTTAATTGCAAGAACCATTCAATGTAAGGTTGCAGATTGAATCATTAGTGCACTAACTTTACACTCCTTCTTTTTTTTGGACAAATAAAAGCTTTTTCTTTTATCAAGTAAGTTACACGTTCAATTTTTAAACGTTTGATGTTGGGTTCTTGCTGGACGGGTCCAAACCCTTTAGTTTGGGCTATGATATATCTAAGAGAGAATATTTACCTAAGTAAAATAAAGGCCAAGGTCTGGACAATTGGAAAGGACACAGCATAACAAGAAGTTTTGTTGAATATATTTAATTAAAAAACACTGTTTTTTTAGTCAGCACCATGTTCAAGATGTTATAACAAATATAAAAAAATATGATTTTTTTTCCTTCTAATATTTAGAAATATAATATTAGAATAAAACATAAATATTGATTAAAAACAAAAAAGTTATTAACTAATAAATTATAATTCATTATTAACACTCTAATATGTAAAGAGAGAATAAAATGAGTGAATTTTATATATCTATCATATGAATTGAGTGAAAAAAAAAATTTATTTCCTCCGTTATTTGGTTAGATAATAAAGTGAGAAAAACAATAAATTTTTAGTTGAGGAATACATAAAATTGTTAATATAATATCTGTTTTTTTTATCAATATATACATTATCTTTTTAATAAAACGGAAAACATTATAGTGAATCGCGCACAAAGTATAGGAGAAATAATTTTTTTTTTGTACTACATATCAGAAATAGATAACGACCTATAGAATAATGAAAAACATAAATCATTGGTAAACTAACGTATTTTAAAGAAGAAACATTTGACAATGTATATTATAGTCTTAAATAACATTTACAATCGTCAAAGGTTTTTCAATTAAATTCATATGACTACACAACTAAAATTTACAATTAAGAAAAAGTTTCCTCTAACTCAGCATATGCTATTTTCCGATGCGTGGATAGAGGTGCTACAGATAATCTTTACAAGACCAAGTTAGAATAGTCCTAAAAGATTGAGGGTTCTTCTGCTTGGAGTTGCATCCTGGTAAATAACAATTGTCTTCATCGTAGGGTATAATACATGTAAGTACTTTGTCGTATTTGTTTCTCTTAATCAATGTTTTTCTCATGTATATTTAGGGAGTGTTCAAAAGATCGACGGTTTGACTACATAATATATATGTCTAGCTACTAAACAACTTAAAAGATCGATAGTTTGGAGGATGACTATTGTCCTATCAACTTTGTGTCTGCTTTGGATTACTTGTGGGTGGTTAAAAATGAGTTGATTTTCAATAATGTTTTTATCCTGATTGAAGTAATGAATTGTGGACTATTCTCAAGGGTTGGTCGATTGACATAGAATTTGATTATCAAGTTGTTGTGAGTTTAGTTTTGGATCATGTTCTCTTTTGATATGTTTCATACGTAGGAATTGTTGAGTCAGCTAAATGACTATTCAATTTCTCACACTTCTTGTGAGTCAATTACGTGTCAGATGATTTTTTAAGTTTGATCAGCATAAGTTAAATATTGATAGAATTTTTATATATTGTTCTTATTTTTATATATTGTCAAATTGGCCCTTGTATTTTTTTTTTTAAAATTCCATTTAAATCTTCATATTTATTTTAATTTTTTTTAAAATTTAATGTTATTTTGGTCCATTGATACACATAGGAGATAGAGTGACAAATCACTAAGTCACCCACTTAACAACACTAATAAAAAAAATTAATTGTACGTTTGGCTGAGTCAAGAATTAATATAATTTTTTTACTAAATCATGGACTGAAATGACAACGTCATGTTGAGTTAGAGACTAATATGATAGTTTATCCAATAAATAAATTTAAAAAACCTAAATTTGAGTGTTTAATAACTCATTCCCAAATAAAATATAATTATAGTTGTAAGATATGCATCAACTAACCAAAACATTGTAAAATATATGTAAAAACAATCGTATTAATTAGATTTAATTATGCACTTGGTCCTTATAATATGATCATGATCTGATTTTTCTCTCTTAATTTTAATTTTAATTTTAATTTCAATTTGGTGTTTGTAATTCAAGAATTATCTAATTTTAGTCTTTAAAATCATATTTTCATTTTATTTAGATGACGTGATATACTAAATGTGAACCATGAGTTGACATATCATCATGTCATTTAATGTCAATAATCAATGAGTGGTTGTCAAGTAATAGAAATAAAAACAAAAACAAAAATATAATTGTAGAGATCAACAATAAAAAATAAAAAAACTATAAGTTACAATTTATGAAGAAAAAAAAAATTATACATATACATATACTCTTTTAGGGTTTATATTTTTTCTATATATACTCTTTTGCTATAACGATGGTAATCTAGTTGATTTTTTTATATATCTTAATAGTCAATGGTCAATATTTCTACAAAATATTATTTCATTGTAAAGTTATCAACAATTATTATTTCACGTTCCATCAATAACAAAATAAATATAATATATTCTTTAAAAAGTTATATAATGCAGATTCAACAAATTTGAATTTGAGTATTCATTATTAAAGATAATAATTAGTAAAGGGATATAGTATTATAGTACTTTTTTCAAAACAAATTTATATCCTAATAATCTAGTTTTTATTTATTTACGATGGATTGCAAGAACTTTGTTATTGATGATTATTCACAAAGCTTTACAATGAGATAACGTTTTATAGATAGTATTTATAAAAAAAATGTTTTATGGATATTATAGACAAAGACAAAGAAAACAACTTAAAAAATAATTTTTACTATATAAAAAGATTAAAGATAAATAAAAACATAATTATTTTATGACGATGACACACTTACATATATAATAGTTGAAGTTGAAAATTAAATTTAAAAATTTATTTCTTTTCATTTTTCACCCATATATTAATTTATAGTTTTTTATTTTATTTTTTGCTTTTTGTCATTTATTATGTTTTGTCTAATTTTACATTTGTACATGATAACTTTTTATTTGATGTTTGAGGTGACATTGGTGATATAATAACTTAGTCTCACATGACTCTAAAAATTTATATAATATATCATATTATTTATGTTAAATAAAAAATAACAACTAAAACTAAATTATTAAAAATCTCAAATTAAATAGACTAAATCTAAAAATAAATATAAGTAACTAAAACTAAGAAGTAACTATATTGCAAGGGCCAAGAACATAAATTAACCACCCTTTAAATAATATAGTCATCAACTCAAATAACATTATAGTAATATACAGAGTAATACTCTTTGCAATCATCATTATCATTCAAATTTTGATTTATCCACTGACAATCAACAATATTTTTTATCCATCAAATGACATAAAATCAGCTAATCGATTATTATTCTGCATAACTACAAATCAATTAATTGCATGACATCCACTTTTTTGTATAGATAAACTCATTCTTTGAAATGAATATTAGCTCATCATATGGAGCTCATGAGAATCACATATCCAAGACACATTCATATTGTGAAGTATTTAATTTAATATTTGAGTAAATAACTATATGATACAAGACTAATAAATATATTGTTATCTAATTTTAATAAAAAGTAACAAATATGTTATAATCTTTTTTCCTTTCTAAATTTTTTTTATAAAATATCTATCCAAACTCTTCTGAAAATTTGTTACAAACAAATAAGTAATTTTAAAATATTGTAACCAAAAAATAGTCATTTCCATTTTAAGAAGAAAATATTTTTGCCTTCTTCAAGAAATGTTTGAGTCATACTACTCACTATTTTATGATCCAAACTTTCATTCAATGCAATAATTTAAAAATTGAGCCGAACATCAAATTAGTAAGAGCTCCAAACTATAGTTCAGTTATTTTAAATTGCTTGAATCAAAATAAAACCACAATCAAATTATTTAAATAATCAAACTATAAATAGTGATGGTCTATAGTTTGATTGATTAAGCGAGGTAAATATTTATAGCATTTTTAATTCCTTTTCACACATCCACTTATAAACTTATAATTGCTATACTAAAATGTTTCCGTAAAAGAAAAAAAATAATTGTTCCAAAAAAATAACATAAAAAATAGTTAATAATTTTAAATAATTTTGTTATTAAATGTAATTTATTTTTTCAGATGGTTTTAAATATTGTAATCCTATTACTTTTCTTTTATAAAGAAACAACTCTTATTCATAATTTTTATAAATTTATTTAATATCTTATTTTTTTATATTTATTTTTATTATTATATCATCAATATACTACATTTATGGTATCAATCTTTTTATTTTTATCTTTTTAAATAAATAAAATAGATGTACGGATATATATCAATCTTGTTACATAAAAAAAAAATCCAAATGTACTAAAAGAATATCCAATGAAAGATGCTGAATTTAACATAGGCAGAGGCAGTAGCTAAGGGCAGGTAGGTAGTGAGCTGTGAACGGGCTATATTTATTTATGATAAACTTTCAATTTGATTTTGCAATGCAAGTAGCATTCCGCAGATTATTTTCCTTTCTTTTTCGTTTTTTATCTTATCCTGACACATGTCGTGGTCGCAACTATGGATATTCCCAATTATACTATGTCTCCTCATTATTTAATTCATTTATAATTACATCACATTATATTAATTATTAATTATTAATTAATTAACTAAACTCCCCCTCTTTTTATAAACTAGTTTGAAGCCGTGCCATAAAATTTATTTTGTATATTAGATACATTTTACTATTATTGGAACTACATATAAAGTTCTATTCATAATTGATTGACATGAGATGACATCAATTTTTTATACTATAGAACTTTACAGTATTTATTAAAATGAATCATGTAAATTAAGTGTGATTCAGTTGATTGCATAATCCACCAACAATAAAAATTGAGTAAGCACATTCCTAATCCACCAACAATAACCAAATCAATTACCAAGCAAATAGAAAATTAAGGAGGATAGATAAAATAATATGCACACTAAAATAGCAATAAACAAACAGTAGATGAAGTAAACATTCCAACTTTGAATAGTAAAAGCATACAAATGCATCATAAAATGAGAAGAAGATAAAATCTCTTCAATTTCAAATATTAGTATTAAATAAAATTAGCACCACTTGTCCTACCGAAACTTCTCCTTAAAACTCAAATTATTTTCAATAAGTACTTGCACTTATTAGAAACATGGGATAGGAAAATAAAACTTATCAACTTTGAAAATATAGAGGTTTGTAAAAAAAAATTGAAAATGTAGAAACAATAAAAATTGCAAAAGTTGTCGAGAATTTTAAATTGAGAAAAAAACATCAAGTTAAATAAAATTCAAAATTAATTAAAAAAAATAGTTAATAAGTAAAAAAAGGTTAAAAGAGATTATGCAACACTAATTGTTTTGTGTGGTTCCTAGATTTTATCTATTCAAACAAAAAAGTGTGTTTACTTTTTTAATTCTTCTAATAATTAATTAACTAATAATTTTCATTTTAAGAAGACTATTAAAAAAGAAAGCTTTGAATAGATGAAAATGTAAAAAACAAAAAATTAAATAAAATAAAGAAAGAATAATACATAGTTTCTACTAATAAAAAGATTAATTTAGCTTACACACTCTTATTAAGGGACAAATCGCACACTTGCCATAATATAAATATTGCTTTATTTTAATGTATATATGTTCTTAAAATGACTTTTGTATTTGAATGTTTTAAATTTGACTATTCATATTTTAAAATAAACTATTAGAATTAATGAGATGTATGTTTGAAAAAAATAATAATAAATGTACTTGATAAATTGAATAAATGCTTATATTTGAAGACAAATTTTCTAAATAATGTTAGTAATTAGAGACAAGGTAATAATTAAAAAGACCTTGTTTTTTATATCACAATTAAACACAACTTGAATTATTTTGTTATTCTCTCTTAAAAATAACATATGCTACCATTTTTTTTTTAAATAAATAAATTAGTTTCAGATGATAACTTATTTCAGTAAGAAGGTGATTTTTTTGTTTATTTATTTTTTATTTGCTATAAGCCTATAAATTAATTTTTTTTCTCTCTTTTATTTTTTTATATTTTTAGACTATAACTGGATTATTTGCTAATTATATATAGAGTACTTATTTAAGAATTTTTATGATTTTTTTATAAAAAGTAGTTTTCATTATTTTATAATAAAATAGATCTAAATAAACTAAATTTATAACTATTTTATAATATAGAAGATATCATTTTGATCAAAAAAGGAAACACTCATTAATTACGTTTATTATACTGAAGAAAAGATTGACTGTTTTTTATACTGTTAGTATTTTTAATGAAAGTGATGTAACTGTCATTTATTTATCTCAACCTTGACTCATTTGAACTATTGTCCAACAAAATTCTACCTGTGTTAGATCTCTTAATTTTTTTTTATATAAAATACTCTTTGAATTTTTAAACATATTAACTATTTCTTAGCAATATATATCTAATTAATTAAAGTTTATTAACTACTTGATTTTAATTATTTAATTATAAAAATATTTTATTTTTATTCATGAGTGATAATTATAAGAGATTAAAGATAATAAATTCTTTTACACTAATAATCAATCATAGTTTGTCAATACAAATAATTTAATTAAAAAAATTAGTATAAATAATTTCATTTTGACCGTACATAGTCGTTAATATCTTATTTAGAAACGTTAAAACCATGTTGTACGGGGATAAATATATATATTAAGGTATATTTTGACATTTGATTATTGTATGTGAAAAAATACTAGTACTAAAAAGGATTAAGCTTTGTTAAAAAAAGAAACGAAAGTGCAAGAAGGCATGGGATATTTGAAATCGAATTAGATATAATTTAATAATTAAAAATCAAAATGCAAAACAAGCACCACTCCTCACTCATTGGTGTGCACAGCCACAGAGGATGAGAGAAGAGGTATAAAACCCAAAATATACTCTAATTAAGGATATTCCAACAATACCCTCCGAATATTCCCTCTTAACGGTTACTATATTACACTCTTCTCTCTCTTTCGCATTTCTTCCTCCCCAAACACGCGCACTTTCTCACCTTTCTCTCTTCTCCGTTTTTCTAACAACACATTGAAATTATAATTTTTATTTCATTATTTTTTATATATACACAATTTTGTTTCTCTGAAAATCCAAAACCATGAAATTCGGGAAAAGCCTCAGCAGCCAGATCGAAAAAACTCTACCTGAATGGCGCGACAAGTTCCTCTCATACAAGGAACTCAAGAAGAAGCTCAAGAACTTAGAGCCTTCCGTCGCCGGAGAAGACCGTCCGGCCAAACGTCCTAGGGTTGATTCCGGCACCGGCGATTCTGTTGCCGACGCCGGAGAAATGTCGAAGGAGGAGAGCGGCTTCAGGAACTTGTTGGAGAATGAACTCGAGAAATTCAATAACTTCTTCGTTGAGAAGGAGGAAGAGTACATTATCAGGCTCAAGGTATTTTCACCAATTCATCATTTTTTTCATTTAATCGGTTATAGGTTTACTCCAATTCAATTCGTGAATTTTCGTACTCTCTTGATATTTTATTTTATTTTTTCATGATGAAATGAAAATACTAAATACGAGTTGTTTGATTATTATTTTTATTTATTTTAATTAGGTAATCTTATTTTCATTTTTAAACTTTCGCACATCATATAAAATATGGAAATAAAAAAACAAAGTAAGGTAAAATCGTATTTATTATCTTTGAAGTATTAATTATAATTATAAACAGAAGAACTTATAATTTCATTCTTAGGTGAATAAATATAAGTTTCTGTTATTATATATTCTTATAGTCTTAATTTTTTATACTTATCTAAATTATGGAAATTAATTTTAATTAGCGAAAAAATGGTAGACTCATAAATTATGAATATAAATGACGAATCTTTGATGTGAGCCGAAAAAAATATTCGGCTTCCACTATGTAATGTAATATGGTAAAGGAAAGATTCTTAGTACAATTCGGCAATGTTATTGCTTTTGTTCTCTTGAAGATAAGTATGCGTTATTTTTGAGCTATTTGAATATTTATGGTTGAGATTAATATGTAGGAGTTGCAAGATAGGGTGGCCAAAGTGAAGGATTATAGTGAAGAGATGATGAAAATTCGCAAGGAAATTGTGGATTTCCACGGAGAGATGGTCTTGTTGGAGAACTACAGTGCCCTCAATTACACAGGTACTTTCTTAACCTTCAATACAAGTTGTTTATCTTACATTAACTTGTTTTTATTACATGGACTTGTTTTTCTTTGTTGATAGTAAAATATAACCAAATTTGCAACCTGTAATATGTTAAAACATGGGTCCAAGTCCCTTTCAGAATTATACAGCACTTTCGGAATAAAATGGAAAAGTCAAAAGTAAATAGACGGAATAGGATTCATTTCCAATCCAAATTGTCCATTGGTTGGTTCTGAGAGTTCTTCTAGACAAGTTGGTAGGACCAAACAAAGCATATGCTTTTTTTTTTTGGAACAAAGAATCTACTTTGGACATATTCATGTTTTTGAAATTTAACATTCTGCTCTTTTTGATTCCTCTACAAGGCTTCTTGTTCTTCTATCTACTTGGTAAAGCCAATCCAAGAATAGTTTGTCCTCAATTTCAATATTATGATGCCGATCTTCATAAATGTTCCTCTTCAGTCTTCAGAGTATACAAAAGTCACATCATCCTAAAGCTTCACTTCTTTTACTTGTTAACTGGTTTGAAAATGTTACAAAAGCACATGGAATGAAATATAAGTATGGTCTTGCTTATGAGTGTTCTAAGAGGATTGTCAAAGAGCATCTAATATAAGTAAATTATTATTTAAAAAAGCAAGTATTAACCTATTTATGGTATTGTCGATATGATAAACGTGTTCCTTAATTTTCATAAAACTTTTTCCTTGCGTTTCCTTAGCCAGCACATTTTACCATTCTCCCATAAAGAACATGTAGTTTTCAGGCTGATTTGTTATGATTATCCTATAAACCACTGCCAATTGAAAACTGTAGGTTTAGATCAATTGGTTTTGTAGAGAGACACTGCTGTAATTTGCCTTAACTTGGTCATCTTTGAACATCAAATAAGAATGCCTTTTAGCGTTTTCTTCTTTTTTTGATCGACCACATCATATATCTAACTGTTGCCTCAACTTTCTTTCCACAGGGCTAGTGAAAATACTTAAAAAGTATGACAAGAGAACTGGTGCTCTCATTCGCCTGCCCTTCATTCAGAAGGTCTTGCAACAACCTTTCTTTACCACTGACATGCTCTACAAGCTTGTAAAGGAGTGTGAAATAATGCTGGACCACCTTTTTCCTGTGAATGTTCCTCCAGCTTCTGCTGAGATAACCCCTGAAGCTGAAGGATGTGACCCTTCAACTTCAACCACAACTGAGAGTGATGGTTTGCTGATGCCTAAGGAATTAGCAGAGATTGAGTACATGGAGAGCCTTTATATGAAGAGTACCGTTTCAGCTTTGCATGTTTTGCAGGAAATTAGAAGTGGAAGCTCGACAGTTAGCATGTTTTCGTTGCCACCCTTGCACTTAAGTGGATTGGAAGAAACATGGAAGAAAGTTCCAGTTTTGGAACAAGCAGCCAAGTAAACTGCTGGGTTAAGTTGAGTGCAATGCATGTAGACGGATGGCTATTTTCCCCTTTGTTTTGTCTTCTAGATTGGAATATGGACACCTCTGTTATGCACAGACTTAGATACTAACAGTGATGTAAAATGCTAAATGTAAAGATGGAATTAATTTTATAGAAGTATAGGTTCCATATAATAAAACCTCTGGAATTCAAACAAGTTATGTTTTGACATTTTGCTGATTCTCGGTATTCAATATGTAATCTAATTTATATGTTCTGTATCTGCTTCATACCATAGGATGTATGTATTCGGAAATCATTTTTATAGATAGTTTGCCTCTCCCAACTTTTCTATTTGGCAATAATATAGTACTGCCAAGCTGCACTAAGATTGTGGTTTAGTGAAGAAGTTCAGTGGCGGTAATGGTATAATTAATGGTGATTTAACATGTGGTAGTGTATGCTTAATAAGTCCGTGAAGCCTTAATCATGCGTGTCATGTGATATGAGGAAATTTCAGTGGGTGATTGATGGAGAGCGTGTAAAATTTTGTAAGGGTCACAGGCAACATATCATGTATTGCCCGTTCCTGGTCATCCACAGGCAACATATCATCTAGTATGGTGTGTATTTAATTGTTTATTTGACTATACAACAAAACATTCATGTTTCTTGCGTCTTTGTTCAGAGGTTTGGCTATTGGATAGTTGAAGAAATTTGAAGTGCAACACACAAACAAGGTTTCATGTTATGACATGCTTATGTATCTTGGTAATGTAATTCTTCAGTGAATTTTTGTAACTTTTGTTTGTAATATCAAACATAACAATTAGATTTAGTAGTTTCCCTCCTTCATCCTAGAATATAGCTAGCTAATGCAATAGTTTTTGTCCAAACATCATTTTCTCAACCATTATTTCTTTTAGGCATTTAGCTGCTCTCTAGCGGCATAATACTATAAAATAACTTAGAGCGTGATAGGTTCTCAATTTATGAGTGCGACAATAAGAATTAATGTGAAATTAATCAACAAATAATAGTGTATTTTCTTGATGATAAAAGAGCAAAGGAAACAAGTCTTCTTGAGAGCTATGCCAACTGATGGGGCTCATGTTTCCCCCCGGAAACAAACCTTCCTTTTACTACTGAGAGCTATGCTCACTCAAATCAGATAGAATCTTTCTTCTACTCACAATTAACAGAATTTTTTCCTCCCTTTCCTTACCAACCTCTCCCCTATATGGGATGGGGCTCATGCTTTTCCCCCCTCACCTTCCAGCTCACCTTTCTTAGATTTTCTAACATACACTCTCAATACCTTAGGGTCTCTGTTTGTTCCCATCATAGGGTCTCTGTTTTATTGTTTGAAACACTTTCATGCGCATTATCTCAATCCAAGCCTTTGTTACTTTTCAAAGTTTCTGTCATTAGAGCATTGAGTTTGTCTGATTGGGCTACTCTCTCTCACTCTCTGACACGTGACGTCCATTCACACAACAACATAATTGAGCAGTTGTGGAATGGTGATTTTGGGTACCAGTGCTTCCATGAAGTGTGGAGATCTCTGTTATGCTGAGAAACTTTTGCTTGTCTTGACGATTATCTTTGATATAGCACTTGCAGTCAAGACTGTATGTCGAATACTTGTTGAATTATGGAAGGTGGAGATCTCTGATGTTCTTTATAAAAAACGATCAATTTTCTTTTGCCTCAACATCAACAATGCTTTTACTAATTGGAATGGCCCTACATAGCTATGTAGGACAGCAAGCGAAGTCTTCATGTGGAGAAATTACTCTGCAAAATTGCAAATACAAGTAGTGCCGCAAATTTTTCAACCAAGCAGCCAGAATTTGGCCATAACCCAATCATGGTGCATCGTACTTCTAAGGTATATCAAACTACATTTACGTTGCTGATGCATTTTTCCATTGGTTTCTAAATGTTGCTGGTTAGATGTAAACATACATTCAATGTGAGTTTTTTCATTTCAGCCAACTTGAATCATAGTGTGGAGTGAGGACTGAAGAGTTTTTTCTTTCTTTTATATACATGAAACGGTTATTGAGATTTAAAATTGTTTCTATTGCTATTTGAGTACCTTAATCTCACGTTGTACTTTGAATATGGACTTTTCTTGTTTAATAATTTTTTACTTTTTCATTTCAATGTTTGTTTTATTGGATTGGTTGACATATTAGGAACTGATCATTATAGAATTAGTCGATAAATTACTGAACTGCAGCTAGCGGATGAAACTATAAAATGCACTGATTTGAGAGTGCAAATAGATCAAATGTATAACTTTTTATTACTAATCTATAACAGGTATCCACCCACTAAATTGTTCAAAATTGGACTTTTGGGTCACGCCATATCTCGGTTTTAATAGCACGTAATCCCTCTAATGCATTAAGTTTTGTTCAATTGCTTCTTGTGCTTCCAGATTTCCACTCTGAATGGTTAATAGCAGAGGACACATTCAAAATATGCCTAAATATATAACAGACCAATTATTTGTTATGATGCTGTTTGGAAAAATAACAGGCAGATTTGACTGATAGAATAGATTAATTTATTTTCTAGTTATTAGGCAATTATTTTTTGTTTTATGCTCTTATAGAGCAGCATTTTGTTTAGCCTTTTTGGATGTTTATAGAGTAATAAAAATCATCCTCTGCAGATCAATCTTTTCCTCCGTTTTATATACTTTCTTAGTCCCTCTAAAACCAACACTGCCAACCTCACTTTGAGAAAAAAAAAATGGTTTTTATTGTTATTGTTGTTAGCATCTCTTAAGTGGTAGCTGAAACGAACAAGAAGAGTGCTAAAGGCATAGAGTCAATGACCATGGGTCTATGCTAAAGGCAGATTGTAAGTGCAAACGAAGTTTCTGTTTTTCC
The DNA here is from genome assembly GCF_000331145.2 of Cicer arietinum. NCBI lineage: Eukaryota > Viridiplantae > Streptophyta > Magnoliopsida > Fabales > Fabaceae > Cicer > Cicer arietinum. The sequence continues at coordinate 6,769,753 of NC_021166.2, forward strand.
CTGCCCCACACGGTTTATGCAAAGGGAACTTTACCTTTTCTTTTTTTATTTTGACAAAGGAACTTTACCTTTTCTTGAACCCCCCTTTGTTGTGCATTAACTAGTGAGCATGTCACTTAAATCACTTTTAATTATTCATCATGCGTGGAAATTCAGAATCCAGTCACTATTCAAAAGGAAAATTATTTATCAGTCCTCATAATAAAATTTGTTCCTTTGTTAACGGTTCTGGTTTGCCGAGTGAGTTAATATGTAAGAACAGAATCATCATTTTCTTTGAGATACCAGAGAAGTAGTTTCCAATTCTATGGCTTCCACCCCTATCCTGTTGTTACTGTTCTTCTTCATGCTATATACAGCAGAAGCAAAAACTGAAAAAAATTACTCCAGTATCATTGGGTTGGGATCTTCACTCTCACCTAAAGGCGAAAATACTTCATGGCCATCAAGTTCTGGCCATTTTGCTTTTGGTTTTTACCCACAAGGAAGTGGCTTTGCTGTTGGGATATGGTTGGTTAGTCCATCTGAAAACACAACCACTGTCGTATGGACTGCTAACCGTGATGCTCCACCATTCTCCACTAATTCTATATTGAATTTGACTGAGCGAGGCCTGCTTCTTCAAAATGGAAAGGGAGACTCACCTAACAAGTTAGACTCGGGAAGTTCATCTACAGAGTTAATCTCATGGGCATCTATGGATGATTCTGGCAACTTTGTGCTTTATGATGAGGATTTTTACATTATCTGGCAAAGCTTTTATCACCCAACTGACACCATATTAGGAGGTCAGAATTTGACTATTGATGATGAGTTAGTCTCTAGTATGTCCAAATCAGACCATTCAAGTGGACGTTTCTATCTAAGCATGCAAAGTGGTGGAATTGTGGCTTACCCTTTTTACAGCTTCAGAGCTGTTGAGGATGCTTACTGGTCTACAAACACTATCTCCTACAGTAAGCTCAGTCTTAACGTTCTAGGCTTTTTTTGCCTAAATGGTGCTGTAGCCAGGGGGGCTATGCAGACTGGTCTACCATATAGCGATTGCAATTTGTATGATCGTGACTGCAGCAGAGTATCCAGATCATCAGGTCCCTCAAATAGTCTATGTTTCCACGATGGCAATAAGCCTAGAAAGAAGTCACCTAACAACACAACTTCAATCTACCGTGCAACACTTGACGTAGATGGAAACTTGAGATTGTATGAGCACCAATTTCACTTTGTGGGAAACAATACTACTGCTAGCTCACGTGTGGAAATGTTGTGGCAAGCACTTAATGATACATGTCAAGTAAAGGGGTTTTGTGGGTTGAACAGATATTGCTCCTCCAACATGAGTGGTGATGCTGTCTGCAAGTGTTATCCTGGTTTCGTCCCTTCCAAGACTAAAAGCAGTGCTAATATGGACTGCGTACAAATGCATAGCAAAGATGATTGTGAAAGCAGTGAAGACCCGGCGATGTTGTATAATATTACTCACCTTGAGAATATGTCTTGGGGTGATATTCCATATTCTGTTATGCTCAGGATGAAGATGGAGACTTGTGAGAAGGCTTGCAAAGAAGATTGTGTTTGTGGGGGAGCAATATATACAAACGGCACTTGCAATAAATATAGACTTCCACTTATTTATGGCAGGTTTCAGAATGATACCTCCACTATGTCCGTGGCCCTATTAAAGATTCCTTCTTCAACAACTGCCATTATATCACCTCCAACCTCAAACGAGATCAACGTCCATAAGTCCAATGTTGTTTTTGACAACAAGAGAAATCTGATAATGATCCTAGCTTTTACTTTGGGTTCCGTTTCATTGATTTGTTTGATCTTTGCAGTGTCCATTTTCTTCACTTACAGGCGTCAAGTTAATAGGTACGCAGTGTTGTCTGAAAGTGAAAAACTTGGATTTACTGAAGAATGTTCCTTGCGCTCGTTTTCTCTTGACGAACTTGCGAAAGCAACTGGTGGCTTTTCAGAAGAGATAGGGAGAGGATCATTTGGAGCTGTTTATAAAGGTACAATAGGCGACAATAACAGAAGTATTGCTGTGAAGAGACTAGAGGAGAGAATTACCGATGAAGGGGAGAGGGAATTCCAAGCTGAAATTACTGCCATAGCTCGAACTCATCATAGGAATTTGGTTAAGCTTATTGGTTTTTGTATTGAAGGGTCCAAGAAGCTTCTTGTTTATGAATTTGTCAGCAAAGGATCTCTTGCAAATCTCCTTTTTGAATGGGAAATAAGATTACCTTGGAAAGAGAGAATGAAACTTGCATTGGACGTGGCCAGAGGACTACTCTATCTACACGAAGAGTGTGAAGTCCAAATCATCCATTGCAATATAAATCCTCGAAATATACTTATGGATGAAGCATGGACTGCTAAAATATCTGATTTTGGATTCTCAAGGCTATTAAAGAGAGGCCACTCTAGGACTAAAAAAGGGGATGATGGCACAAGCAGGTACTTAGCTCCTGAATGGCAGAAGGACGATGCATCAGTATCAGTAAAAGCTGATATTTATAGTTTTGGGGTGGTATTATTGGAGATTATCTGTCGTAGAAGAAGTATAGAAATGAATAATATATCCTCAGCTGACGAAATCCTTCTTTCCAGTTGGGTATATCAATGTTTTGCAGCAGGACAATTAAACAAGCTTATCACACGTGATGAAAAAGATGTGGATTGGAAGATATTGGAAAGAATGGTGAAGGTGGGGTTGTGGTGTGTGCAAGACCACCAATCCCTCCGTCCTGCAATAAAGAATATAATCTTAATGCTAGAAGGTTTGAAAGATATTCCAGTTCCTCCCTCTCCAGCTCGCTTGGTTGAATAGTCTTGCTGCTTGTGTGATGCTAGCTTTTTTGCTTGTCACTCGTGGAAGTCGTGTAATATAAATATTTGTTTAGTATTGGCTTGTGTGATTTATCATTTGTCCTATTTTAGTTTCAGTTTTATGTTGAATTTATTGCACAAGTTGTGTTGTGACGAACTATTTCCTCCTATAAGTAAAATTTAGTCAAAGAGAATTGATGCATTTAATTTTAATTTTAGACCAGATATATCAACCTTTTTTGACTTATTTTGGCTCATAATTTTAGACGAAGTAGTATATCAAAAGCTAGGTTTAGTGATTGGAAGTCATGTAATGTAAATATTTGTTTTGTATTGGCTTGCATGATTTAGTTAATACATGTAATTCAAGACTTCCATTTTTAGTTGATAATATTTTTTTTATGTATTTGTTTCAGAAAGAAATAATTCAATAGGAATTTGATTAAGCAAAAATGATATGCTTTTTTGTCTAAATAATTCAATAGAAGTTTGTTTTAGAATGAATATACGAGCACAATTTCTTATTGTCTAAAAGTGTTGTGCTTTTTTGCTTTACTAAATTTCCATGAGCACCACGAGTCTTTAATTATTTGAGTCATTGACTAGAAAAGCAAGTCTTTGGGAAAAAGGCCATATCCTTCAATTTAAACTATGCAATGCAGTGAAATTTGGCATTATAAAACACCAACTTAGCTTCTCTTCTCTCTCATAAAATCAACATCCAGTACGTATGGATGCTATTGCTGTTTATATCACTTTCCTATTGTTCATGTCCTTACCATCAGAAAATACTAGAGCTAGAGCTGAAACACAACCACCACTACCCAAGAAGATAGTACCTGGTACCTCACTTTCCCCTATCAGTGCTCACTCCTCTTCTTGGCTTTCCCATTCTGGCCTATTTGCTTTTGGATTTTATCCACAAGGCAATGGCTTTGTTGTTGCAATTTGGTTGGTTTGCAAGAAGAACAATACAATAGTATGGACTGCAAACCGAGATGATCCTCCAGTAACCTCAACTGCAAAGCTACAATTTACCATGAACGGTAGGCTAATACTAAAAGATCAAAAAGGACAAGAGAAGCTTGTTGTTAAGGTTAATGCAAGAGCTTCCTCTGGCTCCATGCTTGATTCTGGGAATTTTGTACTATACGGCAACGATAATTCCAGCATCATATGGCAGAGTTTCGATTACCCAACTGATACTTTGTTGGGGAATCAATCTCTACCTTGCGGTGGCCAACTCTCCTCTAGTATATCAGAGACCAATCGGTCAACTGGAAGGTTTCAACTGAACATGCAGAATGATGGAAATCTTGTTCTGTATCCAGCATACATATCTGCAACATCATGGGATGCTTACTGGGCCTCTGATACTAGTGCGGGTAATGAGGTCAAATATCATCTTTACCTCAACAAAACAGGTTCACTCCAGATTTTGAATAGCAGTAGTGTTTTTATTTCTAGCCCTATCGCCACTTTGATTGATGCTCTAGAAGACAATGACACTGGAGGAAACCAGACTATTTATCGTGCAACCCTTGATTCTGATGGAGTTTTTCGGCTCTATGCTCATTATGTTAACAATGGCAGTGACAAAGTTATCAAAAGTTTTCCAGAGACCAACACGTGTGAAGTAAAAGGGTTTTGTGGCTTCAACAGCTACTGCACATTCAACGATGACAAACTATTGTGCAGCTGTCTCCCTGGTTATAAACTATTAGATGAAAAAAACCAAGATACTAGTCTTGGCTGCAAAAGGAACTATTCGAAAGCTGAGTGTAAAGATGAAAAAGATGGTGAGGCCTTTTATAACATGGTACCAATGAACAATATTGTATGGGATGACCATCCTTATTTCCAAAATGAAGATACGTCATCAGAAGAACAATGCTCCCTTGCTTGTTTAGTTGATTGTAACTGTTGGGCTGCATTGTATGAAAAAGGAAGCTGCAAGAAACAAGGGCTGCCTTTGAGATATGCCAAACGAACACATGAAGGTGACGATTCTACCAAGGCGTTCTTCAAGGTGGGAAAAAACAGCTGGAAGGGGTATGAAAATCCTTTTCCCATTCCAATCAAGACTACAAGTAACAAAGCAGTAGTGCATATTATTGTTGTTACATCTGTATTTAGTATCATTTTGTGTTCAGCGATTGTTATATCGAGCCATTACATGTACAAGATTCGGGTTTTAAAGTACAAAAGGCTAACCGAAACATGGAGCTTGGGGGGCCTGAATGAAGATGTAGCTTTGAGAAGGTTTACATACAATGAGTTGAGAAGAGCAACAAACCAGTTCAAGGAAGAGTTGGGTAAGGGATCTTTTGGAGCAGTTTACAAAGGAAGCTTAAACAAAGGTAAGACTAAGAGATTCATTGCAGTGAAGAGGCTAGAGAAGTTGGTGGAAGAAGGAGAAAGGGAGTTTCAAGCAGAAGTGAGGGCTATTGGAAAAACCCATCACAGGAACTTAGTTAGATTGCTAGGATTTTGTGCTGAGGGTTCTAAAAGGCTTCTGGTTTATGAATACATGAGCAATGGTTCACTTGGAAAGCTTCTGTTTGGCGATCAAAGACGTCCGAATTGGGATGAGAGAATAAGAATAGCACTGGACATTGCTAGAGGGATCTTGTATCTCCATGAAGAGTGTGAGGCACCCATCATTCATTGTGACATAAAGCCTCAAAATATTTTGATGGATGAGTTTTGGACTGCTAAGATATCTGATTTTGGGCTTGCAAAACTTCTAATGCCCGATCAAACCAGAACTTTCACGGTGATTAGAGGGACAAGAGGCTACATGGCGCCAGAATGGAACAAGAACACTCCAATATCACTGAAGGCAGATGTTTATAGCTATGGAATAGTATTGTTGGAAACACTTTGTTGCAGAAGAAACCTTGATGTTAATGTGTTGGAACCAGAGGAGATTCTTCTCTCTGGTTGGGCTTATAAATGCTTTGTTGCAAGAGAGGTAAATAAGCTTGTTCCTTCGGAAGTTATTGATGAGAATGTCATGGAGAATATGGTTAAGGTGGCACTTTGGTGTATCCAAGATGAACCTCTTCTCCGTCCGACAATGAAAGGTGTAGTGTTGATGTTAGAAGGGATTACAGATATAGCAATTCCTCCTTGTCCAGATTCAAATCGTGCATGAAAATAATGTTGCAGCAGTTCCTCAAGTGTTTTTCAGTCTGTTTATTTATGTCATGTTATTTTTTGTTGGTTTTATTTCAATTGTTAAGGTTGTCGCTATGTTGTGTACAGTTAAAATAAGGTAGCAAGCCAAAAACTTGTGTAGTTATTCCTCTTTCTCTTGTCAATTCATGATACAAATTAGCAGTAGATTATATAATATTTTGTTAAAATTTCAGTTTGACTAAAACGTGAACAAAATTTCATTTGTTTCCTTCTTACCTCTCCAAGAACTTTTTTGTTTATCTATACCAGTATTTTTTTGCAAGCACGTGGTCTCCATTATTTACTTTCCAAAAAATCCTTCTAGAGTTATAATAGGAATAGAAAATTCAATCCGATCATTTCTAAGAACATCTTTTTTTCCAAATATCTATGTCTTAATAAGAAGATCTATGAGCCTCTTTTGTCTTCAAGTATTGCATGATTTCATTATTAAATTGCACTAATTTGAATATTTGATGCCTAGAGACTAAAATTCATTACTTAACACACTATGTTCTAGAGTGCTGCCTCTTGACCAAGGGGTTACTTTACAAATGACTTATATCATCATAATCTAAAACTTCATCTACATATTTGTAGTACCTCAATTTTGTCCCAATAATTAAAAATTATTTTCATAATAATAAAAACAAAACAAAAAAACATAATCAGTATTCGTCCTTTATTTTTAATTTTAATCTTTGAATTTTAATTTTTTATTTTATCCCAATTATATCTTCACCATTCCTACACTCAATCACATAACTTGCATAACTTTCTTTTATTTTATGGACATCTTGCTGCAAAACAATGATAACCCATAACTTTCTTTTATTTTATGGACATCTTGCTGCAAAACAATGATAACCCATAACTTTCTTTTATTTTATGGACATGTTGCTGTCAAATAAATAAAACTCAGAACTTTGTTTTATTTTATGGATACAACAGGTCACTATTTTAGTCTATAAGAAGAAGATAAAAATTCATTTGAAGGGAGGAGGTGGAGATTTCGAAAATAGAAGATTTATTTTCTTTGCTTCTGAAATAAATCAAGAAAAAAAGAGAGAAAATGTTGTAAAAAACCAAAACAGAGAAGATAAAGAAACGTTTTGGAAAAAGTCCACCACAATCCTTCTTCAAACCAACTCATAACCATAACCAAAACTCAAACTCATTTTAACAACACAACCCACAAAAATCTATTAAAAGATAAGATAGATAAGAGGATCGTTACTACCTTTCAGTTCAGTCGCGCCGCCGTAGCCTCCATCTTCACTGTGGCCGATATTTAGAAAGGCAAGTATTTTTTTTTTACTCTCTTTAAGTTTGTTGTGCTTTATGTTATTTGGAAGATATAAACATCACTATGTTAATAACTAAGATTTGGAAGAAGAGCTTGATTTGTTGGAAACTTTGTTTTATTTGACATTGGGTGTTTTGTTTGAAATCTTAGTTTTATTGTTTCTCTGGTTTGGCTTATAAGGCTATGATGTTTTCTTTGGTTTTTATTTATTATTATTTTGTGAAGATATTTCCCCATATTATCACTACTGGCCTCAGCATTTGTTATCCTACTGCTAACTCTATTATTAGTGTGTTGGTATTCGCATAAGAAATGACACTAGCAACCTGCCATCCATACTTTCTTTTTCTCTAATATCACGTGAGGCAATATCAAGTAACATGTGTGTATGTAATGCTGTAAATTACTATTTTATTTCATTTAACTTAAATAATAATAATTATTTAATTTAATAATGATGGTCATTTAACATAATTTAATTTGATTTAATATAAATAATGACTAATTAGTAATAAACATAATTCATTTCACTTATAAATGATATTAATATGCTATTTAATATTAAATGAGTTATGCTTTCATCATTTGATTCACTAAAAAGTATTTGAAAGAGTTCACAATTTGTATATAGTTTTTATTTTATTAATCTGGTATTTTTATTTTTTATTTATTTAATAAATAACAATACAAGTCTATATTTTTTTTACCGTTTATTTTATTTTTAGGTGTGTTTATTATTGAGCTTATTTCGTAGAATTATTTAAATTTATTTAATTTTTAACATCAATTATTATTATTATTATTATTTTAAAAGGGTAAAGATAAAACTATAATCTAATATTGTAAGGTTAATTAGATGTGACATCTTTTTAATCTTTGAGTTTTTAGAACACAAATTGTGACAACTTGGTGGTTCTAATCTCATTTTCACAAATAAATTAATAAGTAAAAATTATTGAAAGTTAATTAAAAATAACATATTTTAATCCATGAGTTGCATAATATAATTTATATATTTTGATAGCTTTAAAATTTATTTTTATAAATAAATGGAATTAAAATCAACTTTTTAAAATTTAATTAATTAGATCTTGGAGTTGTTAAGACACAAGTTAAACATTTTGTTGATTTTAAAACTCAATTTAAAGACAAAAAATATTCTTAAGAGGATTAAAATTAGATGTGACATCTTTTTTTTACTCCTTGAGTTTTGAGACACGAGTTGTACAATTCGATCGTCTTAAAATTCATATTTTAAGATAATTATTCAAATCAAACAAGTTTTTTTATGTTCGTCAAAATTATTTTTTTTAAGTAACAAAATACAATTTATTTAAAAGCAATCAACGCATTCACATTTTTTTACCAAGAACTACGTAGCTTTGATTTCTCCATCGCACCGGGAGATACGTAGGAGCAAGATCACACTCTTGTCAAGCACACTAATAAAAACTTTCTTTTTTTCCATTCTTTTTTAACACACTTTTATCTCAAAAAATCACATTTATAAAAAACAATTTATATTCATATTTAATAATAAAGAAAAATAAATATATTTAAGTTGATATAATTTTGCACAATTAATTAAAGGTAACCGTATTTTAACGGATGTCGTAGGGTGCTAATACCTTCCCTACGCATAATCGACTCCCGAACTCAAAATCTGGTTTCAAAGACCATTTTTACATTTTTAAGGGTTTCCCAATATTTTCCCTATTTTAAAATAAATTTTGGTGGCGACTCCATTGAATTCGATGAAAACTCGAAATTTTAGGCTGCGACAATATTATTAGAGGGTGAACATTAGAGTCAGAGAGACTGAGATTCCTGAGCTAGATTTCAGGATTTCAATTATGTTGCTTGGTGGTTACTCAGTCTCTCTTTATTTGTATGTGTTTCACTGTATAATTTTTGGCTTACTATCTTATAATAATAATTGGGCCATTGACAAACCTACAAAGGACCCCTGTTGGACTATCTACTGCATTGGTTTTAGGTTCTCTAAAGATAGGTAAATCATAATCTTGTTTTGTTTAAGTATCCTATTTTGTTTCAAGTAACATTGACTACGGTAGGACAAACAAGCACAAGCACGTTTATTATATGCTCTAGGTACTCAACCTTTGTTTGATGGCCAGAGTTTCCACTACTTGTCAGTTGTCATTAATATTTGATGACGGATGCCACTGTTCACGGTAGATCGGTGCTTAAAAGCTACTTAAAACTAACGATGGTTGACAACACTCTTTGGAAATAATTTAACAGTCCACCTGGTCTTTATGGTTGAGATAGTGACTTAGTTCTATAAAAATAAGAGATAATGAAAATGTCTTTCAAAACACAACTTGTTGAACTTGTTGGATCTGTTTTGGTAACAATGCTGCAAGACTTTAATAGTGAAGTTGTTGATGAAGATTATATGTAGCAAATTCCAAAGCGTGTTGTTACACTAACAACACTAGCCTTCAGGTTCGATTCGCCCCCACCAATCGCAAATGAGATAACTAGTGAATCCCCTTTAGGGTACTTTGGAAAACCTTGATATGATTTGCACTTTCACACAAGAGTATCTTTCAATAGTATGTTACAAAAGAATGATTCTTATTCTTTACTCATGTATTAGAAAAGAATAAGATGACTTAGCATATAAGAATAGGTGAGAAAAGTGGATGGCAATCAGTAGAATTCGTGTTTTCATTCTGTCCAAAGTGATCCTATTTATAGGAAAACTAATGTCACTTAAGAGAAAGTTGCAATTTTTGGTTATGCCACTGTTTATGAAAGGCTATATACATATAACTGTTCATTAATGTATTGAAGCATTGCACTGGTCTGTTGGTTAATCAGTGCTTCTGTTTGCGTGAGGATCTGGGTTCGAATTGCCGCTATGTCTCTTCATTTGTAATGAACAATCGCAAGCAGGGTTCAAACTCGTAACCTTATGTTTCTATACAATGAACACAATCACATGATCGTCTCAGCCATAAAAACAAGGAGAATTGTTAATTCGAATTTGCCAATATTTGATAAATTGATACCTCATAGAAAATGTTACCACTCAATTGTTGCAAAAGCGATATATTTCTTCATACTCCTATCCATCACATGACATAGAGCTATATTTCTTCATACTCCTATCCATCACATGACATAGAGCAGTAAATCAACCAAAAAATTATATTCAAAAACATATTTGAAAGCTTGTACTTCTTCTTTACTGTTCATGAAGGTGAGTATGGTATTCGTTGAGAGAAGAGGTGGATGATAAAGTAATCATCCGAGTGTTGTTCAGTGAAGTCAGCATACAAAGTACTAATGAGGGAAAGGAAGAACTCGGTGACAGAGGAGACTAGTAGAAAGATATGGCACAAATTTATTATTATAATTTTTTTTTAATTACAGTTTTGGTCCCCCTATTTTAGCTGAATCGTGAAAGTAGTCTTCTCATTTTATTTGTCTTCAATTCGGTCCCTTAAACATAATTTTGGTTTAAAATTTAATAAAATTTCATTTTTTTTGTTACTAAGTTACAACATGCCTCAAGATCTCATTTGCAACAATTGTACCTGAAATATATGATTATAAATGGTGCAGTACGACTTTAAAAAATGAAATTTCATCAAATTTTGGACCAAAATTGTGTTTGGGGACCAAGACGGGGTACAAACAAAATAGGAGAACTACTTTAGTGATTCAGCTAAAATAAGACGACCAAAACTACAATTAAGTTTATTTTTTTCTCTCAAAAAGACGTTATTAAAATTAATTAGCCAATTCTTTTGTCAATTGCGTTGTTTCAAAACTTTATTTCAAATTTTTTTAAAATAACAAATAAAATTTTATTTCAATAATTTTTATTGTAAATAATTTAAATTTGTTCGAGGCAATTACTTTTATAAAGATTATATCAGCTATATCATTGTTGCTAACAAATATGAAAAGTCCTTATGGAGGAGAAATCTTGATAAACAAAGACACCTTTAGATTTACAGGGCCAACATCTATATGCGACCTTTGTTGTTTTCTGACTATGACTTTGAATCTCATGTAAGTTATGCGGCACTACTATTACATTTTTCAAAATCTCATTATTTTATTTCAATTTTACGCTGTAAATATTTATATTGTGGTAACATGTAGACAAATATAGTTTAAATTACATTTGCGATGTTATTTCAAAATATATAAAATTGTGACCGCAATTGCAATTACAAACAACAATTTGAAACCACATATTAAATTCATATTTAAATATAATAAACATTGTTTCTTTATGTTTCTACACATTTATACTAAAGAAAGTTGTAAAAAGTATCGCATCAGACTACAAGACTATAATTATAATATACATATATTCTTAAATATAATTATAATATACATATATTCTTAAATATGTAAATATTTAAAAGTTACAAATAAATAGTTACATAGATCAAAATTAAATAACAATAATTAATTTTAAATCAATATCTAAAAACATTACATACAAAAGAGTACTTGATCTGATTTGACCAATCCTTAGTACAACTTGTATAGACTCTTCTCTTCTTACATTTCTTATATTGCTTTCAATCATATATAAAAATGGCTATAATTAGAAAATGAATATCAAGAATAAATGACTTAAAAAAGAGAATATCAAATGCATATATAAACAATTGAAACAAAAATTCGAGACATTAATTACCAAACTAGAATCTTAATTTATATTGATTGAAATAGGTTTAGGGCGGAAACAATAAAAGTATCTGAAATTTGAGTGAGGAGTTGTTTTAAGAATATTATTATTATTATTATTATTATTATTATTATTATTATTATTATTATTATTATTATAAAAATGGTATTTGATGAAGGTGTTGGAAAATATAAAAAAAATGGGAGTTTGAACTGTGCTATGTCATTTTTAAATTAAACTTCGATTTTTTTGTACAAAAACGTTCTTCATCAAAATATTCAACTTATTCTTATAAATTAGGTTTAGTAAGAATAAGGTTGAATCATAAAGAATTAAGAGTACAAAGAAAAAACACATATTGTTACCGTTGCTAATCTAACCCTCATATTTTGTTGCAACACCGTTCAAGACTTAATCTACTATTTTAATAATAACATACAAGTATTCTTCTTAAGCCGTATAAGTATTCTCAATCTACTATTTTAATAATAACATACCAGTATTCTTCTTAAGCCGTATAAGTATTCTTTACTCTGACTCTGAGACTTTGAGTCTTCTTTTTTGACCTGGCTATACAAGTGTTCTTTCTCCAGACATATGTCATCAGAACCGTTCTTTAGCATTCTGTAAACCAACAATACATAACATGACATAAATAAACAACCTGAAAAACACTTGAAGAACTGCTGCAACATTATTTTCATGCACGATTTGAATCTGGACAAGGAGGAATTGCTATATCTGTAATCCCTTCTAACATCAACACTACACCTTTCATTGTCGGACGGAGAAGAGGTTCATCTTGGATACACCAAAGTGCCACCTTAACCATATTCTCCATGACATTCTCATCAATAACTTCCGAAGGAACAAGCTTATTTACCTCTCTTGCAACAAAGCATTTATAAGCCCAACCAGAGAGAAGAATCTCCTCTGGTTCCAACACATTAACATCAAGGTTTCTTCTGCAACAAAGTGTTTCCAACAATACTATTCCATAGCTATAAACATCTGCCTTGAGTGATATTGGAATGTTCTTGTTCCATTCTGGAGCCATGTAGCCTCTTGTCCCTCTAATCACCGTGAAAGTTCTGGTTTGGTCGGGCATTAGAAGTTTTGCAAGCCCAAAATCAGCTATCTTGGCAGTCCAAAACTCATCCATCAAAATGTTTTGAGGCTTTAAGTCGCAATGAATGATAGGACCATCACACTCATCATGGAGATAGAGGATCCCTCTTGCAATATCAAGTGCTATTCTTACTCTCTCATTCCAATCTGGGCGCCTTTGATCACCAAACAGAAGCTTTCCAAGTGAACCGTTGCTCATGTATTCATAAACCAGAAGCCTTTTAGAACCCTCAACACAAAAACCTAGCAATCTAACTAAGTTCCTGTGGTGGGTTTTCCCAATGGATCTCACTTCTGCTTGAAACTCCCTTTCTCCTTCTTCCACCAACTTCTCTAGCCTCTTCACTGCAATGAACCTCTTAGTCTTACCTTTCAGTAAGGCCCCTTTGTAAACAGATCCAAAAGAGCCCTTACCTAACTCTTCCTTGAAATGATTTGTTGCTCTTTTCAGCTCGTTATATGTAAACCTTCTCAAAGCCACCTCTTCATTTAACCCCAAGTTCCCAGTGTCCGTTAGCCTTTTGTACCTCAAAACTCGAATCTTGTAAATGTAATGGCTGGATATAACAATCGCTGAACACAAAACGATACTAAATACAGATGTAACAACAATAATATGCACCACTGCTTTGTTACTTGTAGTCTTACTTGGAGGAGGTTGAGGGAAAAAACGTGTATAATTCCTCTTCCAGTTTGGGATGCTGTTTTTATCAACCTTTAAGAACACGTTGGTCGAATTGTCACCTTCATCTGTCCTTATGACATATCTCAAAGGCAACCCTTGTTTCTTGCAGTTTCCTTTTTCTCCGTCATACAGTGCAGCCCAACAGTTGCAATCAACCAAACATTTTAATGAGCAATCTTCTTCTGATAACATATCATTTGTAGTCTCAAAATAAGGATGGTCTTTCCATGTAATATTGTTCATTGACACCATCTTATAAAATGCCAAACCATCTTCTTCACCTCTACACTGACCAGCTTCCAAATAGTTCCTTTTGCAGCCTAGAGTCTTTTCATTTGAATCTATAAATTTATAACCATCAAGACAGTTGCACAATGGTTTGTTGTCAACAAATGTGCAGTAACTGTTGAAGCTACAAAACCCCTTTACTTCACATGGGTTATTCCCCGGCCAACTTATGATAACTTTGTCAGTTCCATTGGTATCGTGATGAACATACAACCGAAAAGCCCCATCAAAATCAAGGGATGCACGAAAAATAGTGTGGTTTACAGTGTTCTGGTCTTCTGTAGCATCAACCAAAGAGTTAATAAGGTTAGGATTAGAATCTCCGCTGCTATTCCAGATTTGCAGTAAACCTGTTTTGTTGAGGTAAAGAAAATAATTGTCTTTGACAGTACTACTAATACTAATACCCGCGGCCCAGTAAGCGTCCCAACCTGTTTCTGTTGTGTATGCTGGATACAGAACAAGATTTCCATCAACCTGCATCTTCAGTTTAAACCTTCCAGTTGAGTGGTTGGCCTGTGATAAACTAGACGACAGTTGGCCACCACCAGGTAGAGATTGACTCCCCAACAAAGTATCAGTTGGGTGGTCAAAACTCTGCCATATGATGTTGTTGTTGTCGTCGTCGTATATTACAAAATTCCCAGAATCATGCATGGAGGCAGAGGAAGCTCTTGTATTAGCATTAACAATGAGCTTCTTTTGTCCTTGTTCATCAATTAGTATGAGCGAACCATTCATGGTAAATTGTAATGTTGCAGTTAAGGTTACTGGAGGATCATCCCGGTTTGCAGTCCATACTACTATTATCTTGTTCATCTTGCCAACCAACCAAATTCCAACGGAAAAGCCATTGCCATGTTGATAAAATCCGAAAGCAAATAGGCCAGAATGGGAAAGCCACGAAGATGGGTAATCACTGCTGGTGGAGGAAAGTGAGGAACCAGGTGTTATTCGCTCAAGTGTTTGAGCTCCAGTACTTACTAATGATAAGGACATGAACAGAAGCAAGATGATAGTTGTAGTAGTATAGGCATTCATAACTATTTGGTTTAGATTATCTCAGAGAAATAAGAAGGCAAGTTTTTGTTTTCTAATGTCACTCACTACCTTTTGCTCTATAAATAAAACTTTGCTTGGATCATCAAACTTAATAGTCACGTCACAGCAAAGCAAGAGTGCGAGACTTTGACTAACAAGTCCCTTGAGCCATTTTATACGGCTGGAAATAAACATCTCTCAATGAAGGAAGCAGGAAATGATCCTGGTCGCTCTAATACCACACATCACTTTGGTAATGAGTCTACTACTTCCTCATTAATTAAGGTAATGAGTCTAATGACATATTCACATGGAAATTGGGGCATATTTCATTCCTGTATACAACCAACTAAAAGTAATATGCAAAGTTGTTATGGAATATGTCAAAAATTCAAGGTGTATTTTCTTTATCAATAAAAGTTTAGATGAGGTAGTTTTTTAATTCATCATTTATATTCACAATTTAGATAATGTTCGAAATTTTATAATATTTCAAAAGTATTGTAGAAATAATTTTAAATTAAATATGATAATACTACACTAAAATGAAATATAAGTAAAAAATGTAATTCAAAAGTTGACGTATTTGATCTTAATTTTTAATTAAATACATCAACTTTTAAATACTATTTTTACTTATATTTGATCATAAAGAGAATATAAATTTATTTCATATTATTAAATTAAAATATTTGCTCTTCTGTGAAAGTTTCCATAACATGAATATAAAGTTGGTGAATCGAGTTGGACTTCAAAGATAGAGGTCTCAGAATTCAACTTTACATTTCCAAATAATAAAGATATGTTAGTGACAAAAAATTTTAACTCTAATATATACCAGATAGATTCTCAATTAAGTGATTGAATTATGATACTTGAGAGAAATTAGTACTTGAGTCAAATTAGTAATTATTGTTAATGATGTTAGCATCTATTAAGTGGAAGCTGAAACGAACAAGAAGAAACGAACAAGAAGAGTGCTTAATTCACGTTTATTGTGCAAGACAAGTCAGAGTCAACGACCATGCGTCTATGCTAAAATACACAGAGCACTGAAGTTTTAAGTGCAAACAAAATTTCTGTTTTTCCCTGTCCCACATGGTTTATACCAGAAAACTTTGGCTTTTCTTAACCGCTTTTGTTGTGCATGAACTAGTCAACATGGCACTTGGATCATGCGTGGAAATTCAGAATCCAGTCGACTGTTCAAAAGGAAATTTATTTAGCAGTCCTCATAATATATTTTGTTTTGACGAGTACGAATAGAATCATCATTTTCTTTGAGACACCAGAAAAGTAGTTTTCAATTCTATGGCTTCCACCCCTGTCCGGTTGTTAGTGTTCTTCTTCATGCTATATACAGCTGAAGCAACAACCAAAAAAAATAACTCCAGTATCATTAGGTTGGGGTCATTTTGCCATCAAGTTCTGGTCATTTTGCTTTTGGTTTTTACCCACAAGGAAGTGGCTTTGCTGTTGGGATATGGTTGGTTAGTCCATCTGAAAACACAACCACTGTTGTATGGACTGCTAACCGTGATGCTCCACCAGTCTCCACTAATTCGATATTGAATTTGACTGAGGGAGGCCTGCTTCTTCAAAATGGAAATGGAGACTCACCTAAGAAGTTAGACTCGGAAAGTCCATATAGATTGTTAATCTCATGGGCATCTATGGATGATTCTGGCAACTTTGTGTTTTATGATGTGGATTCTTACATTATCTGGCAAAGCTTTGATCACCCAACTGACACCATATTAGGAGGTCAGAATTTGACTATTGATGATGAGTTAGTCTCTAGTATTTCCAAATCAGACCATTCAAGTGGACGTTTCTATCTAAGCATGCAAACTGATGGAAGCCTTGTGGCTTACCCTTTTTACAGCTCCAGAGACCTTGAGGATGCTTACTGGTCTATAGAAGGTCAGACATCCTTCAAAATACTCAGTCTTAACAATCAAGGCTTTCTTTGTCTATATTGTGATCTGTTTAATAGTTTCATGATTTACCAATGCTCAAACTTAAAAGGCTTATGTTTCAACGATGGCAATAAGCCTAGAAAGAAGTCACCTAACAATACAACTTCAATCTACCGTGCAACACTTGACATAGATGGAAACTTGAGATTGTATGAGCACCAATTTCACTTTGAGGGAAACAATACTACTACTAGCTCACGTGTGGAAATGCTGTGGCAAGCACTTAATGATACATGTGAAGTGAAGGGTTTTTGTGGGTTGAACAGTTATTGCTCCTCCAACATGAGTGGTGATGCTGTCTGCAAGTGTTATCCTGGTTTCGTCCCTTCCATGACTCAAAACAGTGCTAATATGGACTGCGTACGGATGCATAGCAAAGATGATTGTGAAAGCAGTGAAGACCCGGCGATGTTGTATAATATTACTCACCTTGAGAATATGTCTTGGGGTGATATTCCATATTCTGTTATTCTCGGGATGAAGATGGAAACTTGTGATAAGGCTTGCCAAGAAGATTGTGTTTGTGGGGGAGCAATATATACAAACGAAACTTGCATTAAATATAGACTTCCACTTATTTATGGCAGGTTTCAGAATGATACCTCCACCGTGTCTTTGGCCATATTCAAGATTCCTTCTTCAACAACTGCCATTATTTCACCTCCAACCTCAAACGAGATCAACTTGCATAAGCCCAATGTTGTTTATGACAACAAGAGAAATCTCATAATGATCCTAGCTTTTACTTTGGGTTCCGTTTCATTGATTTGTTTGGTCTTTGCAGTGTCCATTTTCTTCACTTACAGGCGTCAAGTTCATAGATACGCAGTGTTGTCTGAAAGTGATAAACTTGGATTTACTGAAGAATGTTCCTTGCGTTCATTTTCTCTTGACGAACTTGCGGAATCAACTGGTGGCTTTTCAGAAGAGATAGGGAGAGGATCATTTGGAGCTGTTTATAAAGGTACAATAGGCGACAACAACAGAAGTATTGCTGTGAAGAGACTAGAGGAGAGAATTACCGATGAAGGGGAGAGGGAATTCCAAGCTGAAATTACTGCCATAGCTCGAACTCATCATAGGAATTTGGTTAAGCTTATTGGTTTTTGTATTGAAGGGTCCAAGAAGCTTCTTGTTTATGAATTTGTCAGCAAAGGATCTCTTGCAAATCTCCTTTTTGAATGGGAAATAAGATTACCTTGGAAAGAGAGAATGAAACTTGCATTGGACGTGGCCAGAGGACTACTCTATCTACACGAAGAGTGTGAAGTCCAAATCATCCATTGCAATATAAATCCTCGAAATATACTTATGGATGAAGCATGGACTGCTAAAATATCTGATTTTGGATTCTCAAGGCTATTAAAGAGAGGCCACTCTAGGACTAAAAAAGGGGATGATGGCACAAGCAGGTACTTAGCTCCTGAATGGCAGAAGGACGATGCATCAGTATCAGTAAAAGCTGATATTTATAGTTTTGGGGTGGTATTATTGGAGATTACCTGTCGTAGAAGAAGTATAGAAATGAATAATATATCCTCAGCTGACGAAATCCTTCTTTCCAGTTGGGTATATCAATGTTTTGCAGCAGGACAATTAAACAAGCTTATCACACGTGATGAAAAAGATGTGGATTGGAAGATATTGGAAAGAATGGTGAAGGTGGGGCTGTGGTGTGTGCAAGATCACCAATCTCTCCGTCCTGCAATAAAGAATATAATCTTAATGTTAGAAGGTTTGAAAGATATTCCACTTCCTCCTTCTCCAGCTCGCTTAGTTGAATAGTCTTGTAGGGGCATTATGTTTTTTGTCTGTGTTATTTATTATCTATGCTATTGCATTATGAATATGATATGAATTTTTGTACCATCTTCCTACTGTTCACGTCCTTACCTTGAGAAGATACTAGAGCTAGAGCTGAAACACAACAACCACTACCAGTCTACCAGAGCAGATACCACCTGGTTCCTCATTATTAGTGACTAAAATTAAATAATCTTATGTCTCAATAAAAATTAAATGAGATAAAAAAATAATTAAATGAAATCAATTACAATAATTTACTCCATGATTTTCAATTTCAAAAAATATACAAAATAAAAGGACCTCATTTTAATATCCCAGTGTCCCAATGTTGTCTAAAGACAGTTTTTGTGAAGCAACAGTTACTAGTTTCTACTAAAATAAATCACATGTTAGGTGGACATCTCACCGTAGTTTCAAACAAAATGATAATATATCTTGAATCGACCTGAATTCGGACAAACATTGAAAACAAAAATGTCTTAATTTTATCTCAAAAAGTGGGATGCTAGTAAACCTATCAATAATTAATCTCCTGATATAAAATGTTTTAATTTAGGAATGTTAAATTAATATTAATAAATTAACTGTATTAAATCAAAAATTAAATTAACTAAAATCAATAAAAACAATTAATTTGACGATTGGATGGATAAATCTTCGAATTTACAAATAGTTACTAAGTTGAGTATTTCAAACTAAATTTACTCTTAGCCTAATGAATACTCATTCTTTGTGTGTGTGTATATAGAGATATATCTTTTGAGAATAGTGTTTTTATGCGGTGTAAGAGGGCCATGAAAATAAATGGCTGAGATTAAAGGTGTGTTTGAGAGTTTAGGAGTGGAAAAGATGGAAAGGTCTGAAAAAAAGGAAGGATGAAGTTGGAAAATGGAGGAAAATGAAGTTAGACAGCTAACACCGCGATGTAGAAAAAAAGTAACACATTCATTGGTTAAATAATTAGAGTACCATACACTTCTCTTTTTTAAAAAATACTGTAGAAATTGTCAAGGATCTCGTATGTTTAATGTATATAAACATGTGGCATTTGATTTTTGAACTACTACCCTTCAAATATTTTAATTAAGGTAGTTATCATCTGATTATTATCCAACTATTACTTTTTATTTCCTAGTGCTTCATAGCTAATCAACTTTAATTTAATTTGTTGCTCCATTTACGATTTTTTTACGATCGATAACTAAGAATTTTCATTAAAATACATGAACCAAACCAACTAGTGTGAACGAAACCGAAATAAGTCAAAAACTTAAAAGCAAAAAGATGAGCATTAAGGGCAAATATAAGAAATAGAGAAAGCAAAAACGCGTTGAGGAATAAAACAGACGCATCACAGACAAGAAGAGACTAGAGAGTGATGGAAAAACCTCCCCATGTTCGAATCTCTAATATGAACTGAACAAAAATATAAAGTTGAAAAGCATTTTTAATTTACATTTATGTTTTTTTTTTCTTTATCTTATAAAATATAGTAAATTTTACTATAATTAATTGATACAATTATGAGATCCGAATTCAAACCTATAATAAAATTTAATAATATCTATATTTTTAGTTAAAGTATGTGTTACTTTTTTGTATTCAATTAATTACATTTGTGTTTTTTTTTTTTACTCGTTATATTTATGTTTTTTTTACCTTTTACGATTTATATTTGGATCTGATATTTAAATCTCTCTCTAGATTATAGGCTGATGTACCGTGTAGTTGTTGTAAGAGATTCAAACACTTTAAAAAAAAATGAAAGACATTAAAATTTTGATTTATAGAAATCATTTGCCTTAATTTATCTCCACTTCAATTATCAAAATGTATTTGGCGAATTGGCCAATACCTTATAATCCACTATTCGAATAAAATAATTAAGAAAAGCAAAATCATATATCATGATCTCTACTTTTGCCTTATAGACAAACCACTATATATATAAGTGACAATTAGTGATACAAATGCTCTACAAGCAAGGGAGTGAGAAAACCATAAATAAATAAATAAAAATAAAAATAAACCAAGTGTGAAGTTGTGTTTCTGTGTGCATTCTGTTATTAGTTAGTACAAAATGAAGATTTTGAAATTGGGCTCCCTAGTGATTTTGGTGATGAGTTTGGCAGTTAAAGCCCAACTGAAGAGTGGGTTTTATTCAACTTCATGTCCAACAGCTGAGGCCATCGTACGGTCCACAGTTGTATCTTACTTCAAGAAAGATCCAACCATTGCTCCTGGGCTGCTCAGGCTTCATTTCCATGATTGCTTTGTCCAAGTAAGTTTTAAGATGTGTAATGTCCATTATGATTGTCTCATTTATATATTTTGATATACAAATTTAGAAGTCCTTTGACAATATATATCCCACAGGGATGCGATGGTTCAATATTGATTGCAGGGTCTAGTGCAGAGAGGAATGCATTGGCAAACATTGGTCTAAGAGGTTTTGAAGTGATAGATGATGCAAAATCACAGATAGAAGCCATATGTCCTGGAGTTGTTTCATGTGCTGACATCCTAGCATTGGCAGCTCGTGATGCTGTCGATTTGGTATTCAATTAATCTCTTCACTTACTCAAACTCACTCTACAACACAACACACACACAACATGTTGTCTCTTAGTTTATGGATTTAATTAAATATTTTTGACAAATTTAGAGATGAAATTACAATCTTTTTTAGTTCTGACACCTATTTAAAAAATTTCAAATAATTGAAAGACCTACTGTAACTAAATCTAAAATTAACACTTGTGATTTGTGAATATGACAGAGTGATGGCCCAAGTTGGGCAGCACCCACAGGAAGAAGAGATGGAAGAATTTCTTTATTATCGCAAGCCTCTAACTTGCCTTCTCCACTCGACCCAGTTTCTATCCAAAGACAAAAATTTGCTGCCAAAGGTCTAGATGATCATGACCTTGTTACCTTAGTTGGTATGCTTTCTTTCACAACAATTTTTTGGGTATATTTCTTTCAAATAGTCCGACTCAAAAGAATTCAAGATTTGAATTTCAACCTTTACATATCAATTTTTTACAACTACTAACTAAATTGTATTTACGAGACATTTATTTCGTAACATATAATGTAAAAACAAAATTGAATCAGTAACGCCTATAAAAATAAAATTGTAATTTTCTTTTTATTAAGTTTAGTCACCAAATTTAATGATGTTAATTAGAATTAAATTATATTTTACTTTTATTTTTTTATGTGATTGTTACAATCTTTGAAAAAAATTAAATTATAAAAATAATTTGAAAATTGTTTAAATAAAAAATTGTTTTGACTAACATCTCATAAAAATATTTTATTATAACAGATTATTTATAAATAAAAAAATCATTATATTAAATAAACATAAAATAGCTTCAGCATTTTTTTAAAATATCTAAATTATAAAATGTGAAAATCACTTTTTTTTTGTTTCTATAATAACTTAAATTCTTTACTTTTTATGTGAAGGTGCACATACCATAGGTCAAACAGATTGCAGATTCTTTAGTTATCGTCTATACAATTTTACCACCACTGGCAATGCTGATCCAACTATAAACCAAGCTTTCTTAGCTCAACTTCAAGTAATATGTCCAAAAAATGGAGATGGTTTGAGAAAGGTTGCTTTGGACAAAGATAGTCCAGCCAAATTTGATGTTAGTTTCTTCAAAAATGTACGTGATGGTAATGGGATTCTAGAGTCAGACCAAAGGTTATGGGATGATTCTGCTACAAGAAGGGTGGTGCAAAATTATGGTGGAAATTTTAGAGGGTTATTGGGTTTTAGATTTGATTTTGAATTTCCTAAGGCTATGATTAAATTGAGTAGTGTAGAGGTGAAGACTGGTCTTGATGGAGAGATTAGAAAAGTGTGCTCTAAATTTAATTGATCGTTTGTATCACCAATCAAGTGTGTTTCTACGTAGTAATGCAAATGTGAAATAAAAAATATATATTATAGGTAAAATCACATTCAATAACTTTTGTCAGCATTTAACTGTGTTTGTGTTTGATTTCTAAGTTTAGCTGCAATAGACAAATTGTAATGCAAATGTGAAATAAATAAATATATTATATTTATAGTACTCAAGTCAAAACGGAGGTCTTTAAGATAATTTATAGTTTCAAATAGTTTCTTAAATTTTGTGGATCAAAATTATTCTTTTATATTTAAAAATGTTTACACAGTTGTATAACATTCATTGTTTGTCCATTTATGGTACAAATTTGTATAAATCATTAATAAACGATATACTATAAATAATATTTAATCATTTAATCTCGTAGTTCGACTCTCTTTCACAATAACAAAGTTACAATATAAAATTAAAACTAATGAAATATATTATAGTGTTATTTAAATAATATATTGATGAATTGAATAAACAATTTACCTTTTTTAATGATCAAATTAGACTTTTAATGAGAAATTTGTAATAAAAATCGAGTAAGAATGTAATTTAGTTCAACTGTAAAAGCATGATAAAGATAAAAAAACGAACTTGAAACAAAAAAAATAAACACATTGATAATTTAAAATTATATCATTATAGTACCAAACATCCTATTATTTGACGATATATTTTCTTTTTCTATTTAATTAGTTTTTTTAAAAGTTTAAATTTTACATTCATTTGCGTCTAATGAATGTCGGTACAATTTTTTTTCTATAATGTTCCTAATTTTTTTTATAAGTATGAAACAATTTACTAGAAAATAAACAAAGTATAACTTTGAAACTTTAAATTAAATTAAAAAAATCTTAGTTTAGTTTTGTAATATTTAAATACCGCTTCATGCATTTACCTGTCAGTGGTTGTAAACTTCTTTCAAAAAAAAAGTTAGTGGATGTAAAAAGAAAAATAAGAAACATATAAAAATTTACTATCGGGAAAAATTAATAAAAATATATATCGTCGCCTGAGAGATTCGAACTCTCGCGGGGAAACCCCATGTACTTAGCAGGCACACGCCTTAACCACTCGGCCAAAGCGACTTGTTTGATAAGTCTCGTAAATACCATTATAACTTAATATAATACGATGTGTATGACAACGTTTATCGTGTATTTTTTGAACCATGGGAATGGGGGGATCAAAGAGAACCATATCGCTCTGATATTTTATACACACTACCTGCACCTAAACATCATTTTATTTTAATTATCCAAAAACAGGGAATATTTTAACATTTTCCTCATGTTAATGCTTTATTTTGATGAGCCATTAGATTGTGCTACTTTTTTTTTCTCCCTGAGTGTTAGTTGAACTGCTTTTTCTTACTCCAATGAAACGAACTCTAATTTGATTACAAGACGTTAATTAGTATCTCCCAAAATCACGGTTGGTTGACTAATTTATTATTGTGTTCGGTTACACCAGTGTTTTTTTATTATAGCTTCTGCGGTAACATAATCAATTATCAAATTCATTCAACTATATATGCACACATAAAAGTAATTCTGATCTCAACTATGTAGACACAAATTACATTTTATTTTGTAATTGTATCCAAATATAAATATTTTACATTCAATACACTTTCAACCAAAATCAAATTCATACAATCAAGTCAAAATCGAATTTTTTTTCACCGCATAAAAATTATAAATTCATACAAAATGTTATTGCCAACAATAGCAGAAAAACATACATGAATAAACATTACAAAAAAGACTAACAACATAGGAGGAACAAGTGGATTTCCACTTCCTTTTTCTCTCTGTTCACAGCTAAAAGGAATCTTCAAGATTCAATCTAGACAATCTTCTTCTAATCATCAAATGTGCTCATGAATCCACCAAGAAAGCCAGCCCCATTACAGCTTCCACACAAAATATCCTTTTTACCCCTGAAACAAACATACATAGCACAAGTCACACATGCTCACACAGAATAACAGAAGAGTATTATGGTATTCAATAGAGTTAGTTACCTGCATAACCAGCATAATCCACCAGCTTTAAATTGTCCATTGAAGTGATCAACCGAATTTACTCCGGTACCTTGGCATTGAGTACATGATATTGCACCTTGAGGAAGTTCACCAAAAACATATCAATCAGCCCAATGAATTGAATGCTATCAACACGACAATATTTCTAAATGTAAATGCATGATAGAGACTAGAGAATCACCATCAACAATAACTAACTGATAATATGCAAAAAAAAATCACCAGACTATTAGCTTTTCTCGCAGAGAACGAAACTAAACGTTGAGCGACTAACAAAGACACTATGTTCTTACTGGAATCAGCATTACTCTACAACTAAATTATTTAAGGTGACACAAGTATTTGGTAAAATATTTGCATAACTCAAACAGAAAGCAGATTGCTATATGATATCACACGCTCATCAATTTAGGGTGTGTTTGCGAGTTGATTTTTGGAGGGGAGGGCTTTGGAGGGTTAAGTCTATATTTTATTTGATATTTAAAATAAATAAAAAGGACAACATGATATTATATGCTCATTTATCATGTTATTCTTTCAAAAAAAATTAAGATATCAAATATATATTATAATATTGACTTAGGTCTCCAAAATCCAACTCGCAAACAGACCGTTAAAGTTTAAACCCATCTTTAGGTGAGTAACTCAACTGGTTTGAGCCAAGGATTAAGAATTGGAGGACCAGGGTTCAAATATAGGTGAAAGAACAAACAAAAAAACTAACTTAACGCCTAATTACTAACTTTGGCCATTTCAAAACAATAAAAAAGAAGTTCAAGTTACATTTTTCACTTACCATTTCCATCACAACTAGAACAAACAATGCTCCTTGCTTTTGTGCCTTTACTACTATCTTCTGTAGCCTGTATTAAACCAAAACCAGAGATTAATTCAAGATATATGCAGCTATGCATTGTTAAACACATCAAGACTCCCCTTCCATTGTTAACCACAATAGTAGAAACTAATTATATTTAAGACATGTTGATGTTACATATCCCACATTCTATTTCTGAAGACTAATTAAATTGGCTAATGATCTACCCAAGGCTATGTTGGGATTGATTGAGAGGATAGAATAAAATGGAATGTTCGGATCGATATATCGGATTGTTTCAAATATGAAAGAATGAAATGGAGTGATCGAGGCATGAGATTAAACCAAGTAAGTGTTTAAAACCGTGTCAGAATCCTCTAATCAGGCAATAAGAACCATTTCATTTTATTCTATCTAACTCCACTCACCATTAGACAATAGATATAAACAACTTATCCTATCATAGAACTCAACTTATCTTCAGTGCTCACTTGTAAACATTGCCAAACAAAACATTAATCAACGTCATGCTATGCTACCAATACCATGATTTTCAGCTTATGAACTACATACATATCACAGAACATAAACCACTTAACTAACATAAAGTATATTATTTGTAAATGGGATGCTAAAATAAATCTCACCTTAACTTCCAAAGACCGAAAGTTTCGAGCTTTAGAATCCAGACACGCTTCCTTAATCGAAAAAGCCTTTCGAGTAACCGAATTACCAATAATTGCTCCTATTCAAAGTGATAAAAATTCTCATTCAATACATAAGCTTTGTAAAACCCAACAAAGATAAGAAAACACAAACACACAGAGAGATAACAATACCAGGTTTGTTTGAAGATTTCAAGGAACAAATAGGAGCAAAACACAAAGAGTGCGCCATTATCAAAAGGGATAGCGAAGTTTGGCCTTAACTGAAATAAAGGAGTGAGCTCTTCTCAATTTTCAATGTTGTGGAAAAGATAAGACCCTCAAATGAATGAATCCGTGGTTAATTAATCTTCACACTTTTGTTACTTTAATACCCTTGGACACGTTCCAAATATGTCACGAAATAGTAGGGTATAACCGTAATATCATTCTTATTGTTCCAATACACACAAAACAAGGACATGGATTTTGTGCGAAACAGAAACAAATGGCTACCACTTTGTTGTCCGTACACCGTTTTCTTCCCTCACAAAGTAAGCAAATTTGGATGTAATTTCGTTTGTTTTTTTTCTAACATTCATAGGCGTTCTGTGTCAATTTAAGTCAATAATTAATTCTCCCTTTTCATAAAAGTTGAAATTTTCACAAAGCTATCAATATCATATCCTCTAGTTTGATATTAGTTGTGAGGTTCTAATGTGATTGTTTCAGGGAGAGAAAATGTTGGAAACTTGAGTGCTTTCAGGACTTCATTGTGTGGACAAGTTGCGTTCAATCCAAATTTGTCTGGGAGACAAATTGCAGGAAGCTATAGAAACCGTTTTGTTGTTAACTCACTGGTAACTTGCAACCTCAACTGCCTCCATGTTATTTTTTTTATCATTGCTTACAAATTGTGTTTAGCTTTGTGCTCCCTCAGAGATGAATTATAAGTAAAAATTGATTAAAATATGTATATTAAGAAAATTAGTTGATCACATTTAATTTAAACAATCCTAATAAAAATTAAGTCTATTGTCTAAATTATCATCTATAATTAATAAATTTGGTCATTTGAAATTTTAAAAAAAAAAAGTTAAATTAAACTAAGTTAGGGGTATTTTTGGGATACTATCATTAAATAGGAGAATTTTGTTTTGTATATTTGTTTATATTTTATTCCAAAAAATAAATGTTAATTTTACTTATATTTTATTCCAATGGAGTATTGTATAAGTATCTTTCATGTAGTTATTTTGAGTTCTAAATGTGAATTTCGTTGTTGACAGTTTGGAAGGAAGGTGAAGAGTAAAGTCAGAGAGACTGTAATTCCTGAACCAGATTATAGGATTCCAATTGTGCTACTTGGTGGTTACTCATTCTCTCTTCACATAATTTTATAGTTACTATCATATAATTGGGCCATTACAGCCTTATATAGGACTTAGTTTGATTCATCTTAAAAAACAAGTTATCCTGCTAACTATTTGCTGCATTAGTTTTGTTGTGTCCTTTGATTCTAGGTGAATCAAAATCTTGAGGGTGATCATTAGTAGAAGAAAGTGTACTCGGTCTTTTTGCATTTCCTTGTATAAGCAGATTCATAAATGATCAAAGTTATTGATGATTTAAAGTTGTACTATCAGGTATAGCTGGTGGGTTGGTTTACACAGATAATCTAGTGCCTGCAGTACCTGTTGGTCTCCTTGGACTGCTTTTGTTGTTCCAGGTAATTTTGATTAAGAAAGGTGCAAACTAGCTTGATTATCCTAGTACATTTTTTAAAGAGACTAGAGCAATATTTTGACTGCTAATTTTTCATTGTTTGCTACAATCTGTATTACATTTTGCATTCCATTTTCAGAGGCTGGTCTTTTTTCTACTTATTTGTTTTTTATTTTATTTCTGCAGACCACTAGAGTGAGATTCGTCTTTGATAATGAAGCTTTGGTTTGTTCCCTTTTTACCTCTCCAAGAACTTTTGATTTATTCATACTTCTATTTTCTTTCCAAGCACTTGGTCTCCATTGATTACATATTTACATTCCTAAAAACCTTTCTAGTCGTAATAGAACTGAATAGAACAATCAAGTCCATGATATCTAAGAAAAATTGTTTCAATTTCACACATTTATGTTTCAATAAGATTTCTCAGCCAGCAAGTATTGCATGAGTTCATTATTAAATTGCACTAATTTGAATATTGGTTTCAAAAGACTAAAAATCATTACTGAGCATACTATGTTCTAGAGTTTTGAAGCTTGACCAAGAGTTACTTTACAAATGACTTATATTGAAATCAAACCATCATCCAATCGCAGTTACCATCCTAATTTAAAACTTCATCTGCATTTATGTCTTTATGTATGTGTTTTGTATTCTGTTATCTTTAGTTATTCATGTTAGAGTTGCATACAAAATATCGTTTAGGAGGTAAAGATAGGCGATCAGCTCCAGGAATCAGGTGAGAACGCTTTTGTGGGTGGAAAAAATCGCTGGAAGTAAGTATCCTATGTTATTTCAACACTCACTAGACTTTCACAACAGTAGGAGTAGGACTAAAAAACATGTTTGTATTCTCTAGGTACTCAACCTTTGTTAATTGGGAGTTCTGGTGGCCAAACTTCCCTATCTTGGTTTACTTCAAGGAAACACAAACAAAACCCGAAGGACAAATTCATTTCTTCCCGATAATCTTTGTAAGCAATTTAGAAGCAAGTAAAGCAAATATACAAATAGGAAATAGTTTAGAAATTAAATATATTCTTGCTAGAGTTGCAGGCATTAAGTTTTAAACATTTTCTTCATTGTCTCTTTCTGATTTGTTTTTTCCAAGCAGAATGGAAAGCAGCTTTATGATGTTATGGTGGAAAGAGCTGGCACTTCAAAAACTAGTGGCCCGACAGAATCCTAAAGACTTTGTTGTGTGGCTAGAACCTCAGGTATCAACCGCCTGCCTGAATCATATTGTTCCTTTGTAATATCAAATTCAGTACCGGGATACAGGTTGTTGTTTGTCGTAACAATATCTCTAGGCAGTAATTGTTTTGGTAATTGACACAACTATCTTCTAATTGTACATAGTTTGAGATCAACCTCTTTAGGGCTGTAAATTTCTATTTGTCTTATGAGATTCTTGCTTAGGTTATTAGTTCTGTACAAGAGGGTCCTGGGAAAGTTTTGTAGAATAACTGGACAAGTTTAGTAGTATACCTCGAATACAATGGTTCTAAAGTTTCTTAAATGCTCACGATTTTACAGAATTGCAGCTATGAAACCATAGAAATCCTAGGAGTCTTGCAAAGTGGTTTCTGAAGTTTGGGTTGTTCTTTGTGGCTAATGGAAGATGACCAAGACTTATTGTTTCCCTTCCATGCAGTGATCTCAGATGTTTCAAGTGGCAAACAAGTTTTATTTTTATGGTAATGGTGGCAAACAAGTTGAAGCTTACTAAACACTTCATTTATTATTTATTTAGTCTTACTAGCACATAAGAATAGTACATCCTATTTTTTTGAGCTAGCCAGTTATTTACTTTATTCTGGAGCACATACAATTTCAAAGCACCAATTTATATAAATTATTTACTTTCATAGATCATATAATCTCTTGTATTTTTACTTCATATTGGTTTATCACAAAACAAACATGAGAAGCTTTTATATCCATATGTCAGATACACGAGTTTCAATGTTATAAGGCGTGCATTTAATGAATGACTACAATTTAATGCTTGTATACAAAACCTAAGTAAAACCCGAGGACATCTACACAAGAATCATATTGATGGTAATGAATGTCCATTAGATACTTATGCATGTTGATGTTGTTAATCAGCTAGCTGTTAGCAGTGCAATTGCCCTGTCTCAACCGGTTTCCATCATCATCTGTAATCAATTCATCAAATTGTTCACTGCTAAGCAATTTGCTGACACATGATGTTAATCAATTGGAAAGTGTTGACGGAAACTAGGAATGAGTTGATTTCCCATCTAGGGGCTGCAAAACTGAACCATGATTACGATCAATCCTTCTTGGTGCAGTGTGCATCTGTGCCATGTTGGGTGCAATCATGATAACCCACACTGCGGAGGAAATCTCGAATTTCTTTAGCGCTGCTATTACTGGCCTGCAACAAACGCTCATCTTCCTCATATATAAGATAAGGAGCTCGGCTTCCCTTCCTTGAGAGTAGCTTGGAAGCTCCTTTGAGAACGTGATATTCCCATCCCTGAACGTCTATTTTGAGCAGAAGCACACGCTCTGATGTTGGAATCACTTCATCAAGTGGAACAGTACGTACTTGAAAAGCTATTTCTTCATTGGACTTAAATGCCATCTTTGCTCCTGTGGCAGAAACCGCACTATTGTCCAGCCTACCAACCAACTGGTAAATTAAGACCCCCAAAAAAAAAAAACTACATCAGCACATGAATGACAAGAAGTAGCAGCATTGCATGATAAATGGTTTGATTTCCACCCTATAACCATTTTATTTCAAGAAATATAAACTCTTATGGAATCAGACTAGACAACAACTATAATCAAAACAAAAAATACAACAATTTTGTTACATCTTTCTCAATTTTCAAACTAATATTCTTAAGATGCTTGCATCCAACATACTTGTAACATATCTAATTGCTTGCTATACTTGAACTAGAAGGAACTCTGAGAACATGTGGGAAAAAATAACAGAAAATAGATGCAGAAAATTACATCAAGTGCCAAGTGTTATTAGCAGAAGACTTTTCTTAAACTAGACAGTCAAATGACACTCTACGGTCAATCTTGCCTAGTAGTATTAAGATATGGAATGTCAAACCGGATGGTGAGGCTGATTCACCTTCAACTTTTAGAGAGTTAAGTGTAAGTGGATAAATTATCACACTAGAAAATCAAGGAAATAGGTTCTTATTTTCAGAAATTCATTCATCATTAACCAGACTTGTATGTTCTAAAAATCAAAACAGTTCTATTCTTTTTTTTTTGTTGCCTCATCAGAGCATTTTACACTACTTTCCTCTCCCCACTTTAGATGAATATTTTCTTCTGAGCTCATTAAATTAGGGATTTGGATTACAACCAGTAACTGTGTGCTGAATTTATTAATTTGGGTTATCTGATCTCAAATCAACCGTGAACATTATTTAGTAATAATTTAGTAAAGGTACTAGTATAATGTAAGCTGGCAATCTTAAATCAATGGCCGAGATTAATTAATGCATGTAACTACTACATTTATTTAGTGCATATTTGATCAATATAGATATAGAAGAATCCAACTACACACTAACCCAAGCTTCTTCCACAATCCCTCACTACATTTCAATTCACAAAATCACCACAAACTATAGGAACTAAAATTCATTTCAATCACAGCAAAAACCACAGTTATAAAACAATAAAATTAATTCAGCAAAAAAACAATAAAATGAAAAAACGAGAAATCTAACCTTATGAACCGTAATGTTACCAAGACGATCTGATGCTGCAGCCTCAAACAGAGTAACCAAATCCCCAACTCTATTAAAGTAAATCCCTTCACAAATCTTCTGCAAATTCTCAAAAACAGGCTCAAACGCCAGAACACGGAACCCCATAGCAGCAGCAGCAAAACTCGCCATACCAACATTAGCACCAACATCTACAACAAACCCATTCGTTCCCTCACTCTTAGCCTTCTCAAGAACCTCCTGAATAGTCACCGAGATATCAGGTTTTCGAAAAGGTTTCCCTTTGAGCAATCTCACGATGTTCTTGTGTGGCTTATCAGGTAGGTTTCCGAAATCGGAAAGCGAAAAGAGAAACGGGTAATGAACGCCTTCGACGATGCTTGCGACGACGGGGTGGGCTTGAGGTGATTTGATGCAATCGAAAGGGGAAATTGAATTTGAGAAGAGGGTATTGAGAGTGAGGAAATTAGGGTTAGGATTTGAGGGATGAGGGGCGAGGAATGCGAAGAATAGGAAGAGTAAGAGGAGAGCGGAAGAGAAGAGTAAAAAAAGTAACTTTGGAGAGAGTAGTCGAGAGGGTTTATCTTTTTTCCAGGCATTTGCCATGGAAAATGGAATGTGGAGATGATTGAAGCTTTTTCAGGTTGTGGAGAAATTGAATTTAGGTCAAATGGAGATTTAGATCTGTGAAGTGGCAGTGGTAGTGGCAACTGGCAACCACAGCTTCTGGGAACACGAAGACCATGTGAGTATGTAATGTCACTAAGATCTAGAGTGAACTTGGTTCGAATAGGAAAAATTGTAAATATCTTAATTCCTAAATTTTGTAAATTTACAAATATAAATCACTAAATTAGTTCATCAATAATTTTTTTTATTATTTTAAATTAGTTTATCAATAAATTTTTATTAAATTAATTTATCAATAAATTTTTATCTTTATTATTTGATATGACATTACAATACGCGTGATTTATCAACATTAATTCTACATCAATATTATTTTATTGAACACAAATTTATTAATAAAATTTTGTCATTGCAAAAATAAATTTATAAGAAATTGTGCATGGATTAATTATTATTAAATTAATCCATAAAAATTTAAATTTTATAAAAAAATTATTTTATATTATAATGAAATTGATACAAGATAAATTTAAATGAGTCGTATATTTAATTAACTTTTCACGTTATAATCTCTATATTGAGACATTTAGTCCTTGAATTGTTGTTTACTGCTCAATATTGACGGGAGAAAGACCAATATAGGTTGATAGAGTAACGTTTTTATTTTTTTTAGGTTGGTCGATAGAGTAAAGTTAAAGGACCAAGTGAGAGTTTTTAAAATTAAGGGAACAACTTTAACTTTAAAACTGAGTTAAGGGAATAAAAATGTAATTAAATATTTACTGTACAATACAGAATAAAGAGGTGAGGAAGGCAATTAGGAAAAGCTAGATTCTCATCTAATATGTTGCCGCATATATTCCTAACTAAGCAATTCAATCATATGAGTTTGGAAAAATGCTAAATCACGTTTTAAACTCACCTTCGTTCGAGAAATAACTTCCCAAAAATAACTTCGCAAGTCACGGCCAAAATGCATAGGAATGCGAGAAATTGGCTGCAAACCTCATTCCAAACATATGATTATATTATTTAAATTAATGCAATTTTATATTAACATAATTAAATAATTTGAGCTTATTATTATCAATCCATACTACTTCTAGTAATTTGCAATCAGATAGGCAGAAGCATGTGTTATTATAACTGAAATCCCTCGTACTAATTTATTTGCTACATAGTACAACAATTACATTGGTGGCTTGTCATTGTAATCATCCAGTAAAATATAATGAATCGTGTGAACCAATCAATACACATGGACAAAAAATTATTGGTCGTGTAAAAATATAAGTCAACCACAAAGCTGTGTTTCTGAAGAAGTTGTTCTTTGTGTCTTCTGTTCTGTTTTCTCATCTTCCCCGACTGGTCTCAAAGCAACCTCAGTGTGTCAAGTGGACTAGCAATATCAAATATTTGCGTGTTGCTAATGCTCTTAAGTGATGGAAAAAACAGCAATGATATCAAGAACATTGATTTTTCTGAAAATCTTCTGCTGATAATAAACCGTTGATAAGGCGTTTAAGCCTTACTGCACCAGGACCGGGTCTAAGTTCAGTGATGTTTCTTATAAAAGAATAAGGTTTGGTGGTGTTTGGATTTGCTTGACTGAACCACGTACCAGGCACATAACCATCGGCATTTCGTCCCAACAGCTCAGTATCAATTTTATCTAAGAGAGGCTCGTTCCTGCCAAATTTCCGACCAAAAGGAGCATTGCTTTCCACCATACTCTGGTAGTGATCAGCTGTCAGGAAGTGTGGGTGTTGTTTGGGAGGGTTGTCCCATGATATGAAGTGGAGGTCATGGTTCACAGTCGTGTTACGGAATTCCTCAGCATTGCAGATGACTGTGTGGAAATATCCTTCAGGGGAAGATAGAAAGTTGGCATAATACATCAACACTACTCTAGGCAAGTTATCCCATCCCCACAATATATATTCCACAAATTGGCGAGAAAGCATCATCCACGCAGAACCTGATCAAAATCAAATAGCAATCATAAATCATTACAGCATAGATCTTCCGGTTATAAACAGCTAATAAAAATGTTTGGTTGATTATTAGGTGCTGTATATCACATATTCTAAGTCTTTCAATTTTCTTTTTTTTTTTTTACAGCCGAAGGGTTAGATGTCTCATACTACCAAAACATTCTACAAAATTGAGATAACAAATCAATTAAGTTGGTAATGAGAGGCATCAGAAACCAGGTTTCTCACCTGTAAACAGCTTATATGCAGTAGGAACACTTCTTCTCTCTGTCACCCAAAATACATCAGATTTATTGACGCTATAAAGCGCTGGATCAATTATAATAGGCTTGGCTCTCTGATCTCTATTGAAAAATGAAAACAGTAAAGATAAATTCAACATTTTCACAAAATTTCATGCTACATTTGTTCGGTGAAGAAAATCAAGATCACGTTAAACTGAAGTGATGAAAGGATTAGCAACATACTCCTTCCAGCCAATATCACTGGTGTGCTCAATGAAGTTAAGGTGTCTTGGAATAGATGACAGTGTATGTAGTAGATCTGTTGTACAAAAAGAGATGTGGTAAATTGAAAGAGTTAGTAGATGATTATGAAAACAAGACATCTAGTATGTTTCGATAACATTAGATTTTATGTAAAAGCTGATAATTTGTCGTCCTGAGGACTTTCCTTGAAAGCCGCACGTACTCATTCATCTTTAGTCAAAATCAATTTTGGAAGCAAACCATCAAAATTTTCATACAAGATTGAACAATATTATTAGTATGCATCCAATATACATGTGTATAAACTAGTGAGTTACAGACATTTTTATCTGAAACCTGGTATTCCTCCCCCCTATGAACCCGAGGACAAGTGGAGAGAGAGGGAAGGGGAAGGCCTAACTGCCAAACAGAAACAAAACAAAAAATCACTGATGAGCAATTTGGCAGAATAAACCAATTTAAACACAGATTGGGACCAGATCAGACTCGTCTAAATTTTCACAAAGTCTCTGTATTTAGATGGAAGCAAAATTAGCAACAAAATACAGCTGGTAACAACCTCATCTAAGAATGTCAATTCTTAAAAAAAAAATGCATTCCAAAACAAAACAGCACTTAAATCACTAATACAAAAAAATCACATCCAAAACGCAGAAACAAACAAAAATGCATCGAATCACTCACCAACAAACAAACTTAAAGAGTTAAAAAAGTAAATTAGAAGAAACAAAGGAATAGGAATAGGGTACCAACCATCTTGGGTGAGCAAGGGATAATCAGAAGCACTAAGATTAATAAACCAATCCCAATGACCAGCTTCTTTGAACAAAAGTGCAGCAGCATGAAGGGTATTAGTGACCATAGTAGGTCCTCTATAAGTTACCAAATTAGCCTTAACAATCATTCTAACATTACCCAATTGAGCAAAAAGAGGCTCATTCCTAACAAAGTTAGCAAGGTCCAATCTTTCTTTAGGAGAAGCTTCTAAATCCAAGTGAACAGCGTATTGGTTCCTTGGATGGTAAAGGGCCTTAAGGGTTCTCTTCAAACTCTCTCCATCACCGGTTGAACCTGAGATCAAGTAAGCGATCCTTGGAACTGAGTTTGTGGGTGATGTTGAAGAGATTCTTAGCTTTGATTCAACGAAATGAGGTGTATCGTTTGTGGCTCTTGAACGGGAAAGGTAGAGTAAGGATGAGGAATCGGAGGAGATGAAAATGGAAAGGAGGATGAGGAAGGTGGAGAGTATAAGAGAGAAGATGAGTGGTAAGAACCATTTTTTCTTTTTGTTTTGTTTGTTGGTTTCCATTGGTGAGTTGAAATGATGGTGTCGAGGGAGGTTTTGGGGTTGAAAGAAGAACGCACCAGGAGAGAGAGAGAGAGAGAGAGAGTAATTGTCTTGGTTAGTCAGTGGGTTTTCTGTCTCAAAGAAGAGACAGAAGTTGAAAGAAAAAGGGAGGGTGGAAAATACCATTCAAGTATTTAATTAATATACTTAAAAAGAAAAAATGACAATATAGTTAATATATGTCTATGAGTAAAGATTAATGGTATGTTAGATTGTTAGTTGTAAAATGAAAATAATTTAAAAAAAATAATATTAATGGTATGTTTGTTTAGGAAAAGAAAGGAGGAGGAAATAAAGTGGAAAATGAGAAGATTATTGAATTGTTTGTCAGCTGGCATATATTCTACGTGGGAGCCAACAAATACTTAAAAAAATAATATACCAAACTTAATTTATTAGTACAAAAATTCAACATCTTTATTTATTTAATCATATAAAATATAAATTAAACTAATAAAAGCTAATAATAATTATTTTTTAATTAGAGATGGAAGCAAAATAATCGTTAGATTTTGAAATGTCCTGGCCTAATCTACGATTATATTTTTAGTTTTAAATTGACATCCGCTATATCATATATATTATTTTCAGTCTTATCTGACATTTTTTTAAAGTATAGGATGATTTAAAAGTTTATTTTATATTAAAATATTCAATTAATATATCTTATATTTTTTTAACTAAACTGAAATAATCTTTATATATAAAGAAAATTAATAAACATAAGTAAAACTAGTAAAGTTATAACTAAATCTAATAAAATTATAATTAGTAAATTTGCTACAAGGTTCTAAAAATAACAAATAAACATAATGCCCAAACTGCAACAAATCCTTTAAAAAATTACAAACAAAACAAACAAATTCCGTAATTAATAATAAGCAAAAGATATTTTATTCTCTAAAAATAAATATTAAGTTACTGATAAATAATATATATATATATATATATATTGTTTCATGTCTAATAAGTTTTTCTATCCCACCTATTTAACTATTTTATTAAACATATCATTTTAGACCAAATTTTAAGTATATCAAATTATAGATTTCTGAAGAAAAAAAAATCTAACATATTATCACCCGTGCTCACAATAAACTATTCATTTAATTTGTTTACGAGTCTTATCTTAATAATTTAATTTACTAACAAAACTCACTATAAATTATTCGGCAACTAAAAGTGACAACAATAAAAATAGATTTATAAATGAAGTCATAATTTATTTACTTTTCTATTTTTATTAATTTTTAACAAGTCATTTTTTAAAATAACTAAATATATTATTAGAAAAATTTAAATTTATATACTTATTAATATTTATTTTATTAAAAACACATATATGTTTCGTTCTTGGTTATGATATAAAGCCATGGAGAAAAAAATTTAAAATATCTTATTTTTCTGTTTACTTTGACATAAAAAAAATAATAATAATGTAACATCAAGAAAATATATAATTATAAAACAACAAAAATGATTTTACGTTTTTTTTTTTTTTGACAAACCCATATATAAAAGTTCAACGTGATCGAAATAATATAATAATTATTTAGAAATAACCAAGAATGTATCATTGCCATTCTTTGTACTTTTAATACTTCTAGCTCTAGGGTAAAAAAAAGAGGTTATATTTTTTAGATTGAACTCATTTATTTGTTATTGTTCATATATATCACTGTAAATAGACGTGTGTAAAATATATGGTTAATTAAATTGCATTGTATTAAAAAAAAATTAAATTAACTAAATCATTTATGAACTATACTACATATTTAAAACAAACTAGTTAATTAAACTTAATTCAAAAATCAAATCAATAATTTAAAAAAAAAAATTAATTTCAATTAATTAAAATATTTTTTCTTATAAATTATTTTGAAATTTGTTTTTCTCAAAAAAATATCAAACTTTTTTTTCAAAAAAAATTATATCATTTTATTCTTGGAAAATTTTTGAGAAAAAATTTGAAAATCAATTTATTTTTAAATTTTTCCAAAAAGTAATCGAAATAATTTTTATTTATTTTTTTATTGATATAATTTTTATATCTACTTTTCGTGAAAAAAAATTACAAGAGAATTAAATTTATTTAAAAAAAAAAAATAAATTGATATTTTGTTGTCAAAAAATTTCAAAGTTATTTTCTAGAAAAACTAGTTTGAAACTGATCTTAATTAAAAACTTATTCAAAATATTAAATTGATTTATATTTATAAATCAGTTTCAAACCGATTCAGAACTGCATTGAACTTAATTTGAATGCGATTTTTAAAAACTGAACAAAATTATTAATGTAGCTCAATTGACTTTAGTTTTTGCCCTGTGAATACCTCTAACTAGGTGTTTGAAATTGGACATTGCTCTATTGGAATTTGACATGGCAACTTTGAGAGATTATATTATTGCTAGTTTTTTTACCGGTTTAACACATTCGGAAAACAAAAGAAAATGAAAAATAAAAAAGTAAAAAATAAATAAGTTTTTGATCTATATAAATATATTATATTTTATTTTAGTTTTTTTTAAATTTTTTTCAAACAATTGTCTTCTAAATATTTTTTCTCAATAATTTTGATTCATATTTTTAAATTAATTTATGTGTATTGTCTGAATTTTTAAATAATTTTTACAAGCATGTTAATAACATTATAAGAATATCTCTCACAAAATTTATATTTATATTTTTTAACAAATGATAAATTAAAAATGAATTTTTAGATTTTTACCGCCTAAAAATTTATATTTAATTAATCTTTTATTAAAAATTATAAATTTTTATAAGAGAAATTCTTATAATATTCTAAACATATATTCAAAAAATTATTAAATAATTTGAAAGATGCAAATGAATTTACTTAAAACTATTAAATGTTGATATAAATCATTTAATAGACCATTTTTTTAAAAATATTAAAAAAAAACTAAAAACAAAATATAATATATTTATATAAATCAAAAACTTATTTAACTAAAAAAAAATATATCATCTAATTTCGTTGTCAACCACTTGTGTGTTTGATTGTAAAAGAATGTCATCTTAATCAAAGAAAATTCTTTGACTTCGTATTAAAAAGTTGTTATTTATAGAAGGTAGAAACAAAAACTTTAATTTCTCATATTAGTGGTTTAACCCCCTAAGTGACTTAATCCACTAAGTGCTTTCAAAATGTACAGATTTAACTATTTGTTATGGATTTGAGATATTTTTATACTCGATTCAATAAATTTGCTTTAAAAAAATATAAATTGAAACCTAGGCTAAAAGCCTAAAAATAACGTGAATCTAACATTTTGCAGGGTTTGACAAGGTAAACATACACAAACGATTTAATGAAATAAATTGTGGTGGGTATGTGGAAGTAAAAAGGTCCATCAAACAGCATACCAAAAAACAAAAATCCATTAACCAATCGAACATGAAAGAAGCAAGAGAATGCAATACCCCTCTGTAATGGGACATTAATTATTGTAACGGAACACGAATGACGTCTCCTCCTTAATTTGTTGAAACTTACAATTGTTAATCAAATTGACAATAAACATCCTACCTCACTTGCATCAGTTGCATGCATAGGTGTAAATTTTGTAAGTCAATTATTAATTGGTCCCACTTCACTTAAGGAGTCAAAAAAGTATACGATGAAAAAATCTCACCAAAAGAAGTATCTAAAATTAAAAATCCACAAATTTTTATTGGTTAAGTGGAGTTAATGGATTAAATTTTTTGGATAACGTAATTTTTAAATAATATTTTTTTAAAAAATTGTAAAATAAAATAAAAAATTGACATAATTTTTTTTTATTTTCTTCACTTTTGTTTATTTGTTCCAAAAAAAAAAAACAGAACCATAATCCCTCATTTAGACTCAAGAAAAATAATAATTTTGTGGATTACGGCCTAAAAATATTTTTCACTAAAAGACTTCCAATTAGAGAGCTTTGAAATTGAGATATAAAGATTTAAGATTTTTTTGTTTTTTTTTACAATTTTACTTGCATGATAACAACTTTAGAGTCAAACATTCCACATTTAAATGTATTCGAAACTTATTTATAGTTTATTTATGAATATTTTATGATATCTTTTGCGAACAATTGTTAATACTTGATATTAATATCTTTGAGGAATTGAAGTATAATTTAAAGTTACTTTTTTCGAATAGTCAATTTTCATATGCAAAAGTCAAATATCAAAATCTATTTTACATGTGTTAAGAGCTCTGAATTGGTTAGTACTTGAAAATCACACTTTTTTAAAAAAAAATATTTAAAAAATAATAATTTGAGGATATAAACATAATTCAGAAACAAAATAAAGTAAAAAAAAAAAATCTTAAATCACATATATTTATGGATTTTGGGATGAAATTTTATACTATATCATCTTATTGCTTTTTATTTTTTATTTTATAAATTATTTTCATAAAAGGTTTTTTTTTTGTTAGTGGTAGAGTGATTTATAATTTCTTTTGTGCTATTTCTACAAATTATTTTGTTGACGTCTTTATTTAAAAAAAAAATCATAAAACCTCTAAATCTTGAATAATTATAAGATGTAAATTATCATCGGCAACTCTTAATATTGAGTAAGTGTTTAAACAAATTAGCTTATAAATATTCTATTATAATGTAATCTTATTATGCTCTTCAAAACATCTTATAAATATATAATTTTTAACCATATTTAACGTGTATATTTTGTAAGCTTATTTTCACACGATGATTATAATTTACAAGCTGTGTTTTTTTTTTAAAGCTTCTTTCACCCTTTTCAGATATATTAATAAAATAAATAATATATTTGACGTGTATATTTTTGTATATGACTATGTTCAATTATGATTTTTTATTAGATATTTAATATTAGTTAATAATATATTTGAAAAAATATATATAAATGTATGAGAGAAAAAGAAACTGCAATCACACAGTAAATGGATTTTATACTAATATCATTACATTACATGATTATAACCATTATCGCAAAGTAATTAATCAATCAACAATTTATGTTGATCATAAGTGTATAATAGATAATAATAATAATAATAATAATAATAATAATAATAATAATAATAATAATAATAATAATAAAAATACACCTATAATTATATCCTAGCAATTTGAAATAAAGTTAATATTTAGGAAACTATTTATTTTTTTCCTCAAAAAACTTATAAATAATAACAAAAGTAGTGAGTATTTATCATATGACCCAAATATAAATTTTATTGTCTATTTTCATAACATTCATTTCAAATTTTCAACTATAATAATATATTTTAATCAAAATATATCTCTAATCGTTGCATAGTCTTTTTTAGAAAGGCTAACTAGTGTTGTAAGAGGAAAAGATCCTAAGTGTGTATTCCACTCCAGGGGAGTAGTAAAAATATCCACCATTAAAACTCCGCCATCCTTTATATTTTTTCCTTTTTAATAGGGAGTTGAGATTAAACTGCAGGGACTTTGTAGGGAAGAATCTTCTCATGCACCTACGTAGTAAGAATCCATTGTCGTGTTAAAATACTAGTTAGAAATCTAAATATAAAAATATTATATTCGAAGATCCATTTTTTTTACAATAAATCAATGATAATTTATCAACAATTTAGGAAAAACATTATAATTTTAAAAAGAATATAATATTTATCAACAACCTTAACAGTGGCGGAGCTTAGTAGGGACAGGGGGAGGCCGCGGCCACCCCAAGCCTTCCTCTCTCTTCCAAGCCTTCATCTCTCTCTCCCTTTTGCAAAGTTACAACCTTTCTCTCTCCCTTCTCCAGAAATCACAACAATCGCGCTGCCGCCTCAGATCACTTCTCTCCTTCTCTGCCAGATCAGGTATCAATCGCTCCTCTATTCGCTGCGGGCCTGCGGCCGCCTCTGCTTGACTGCCTCCGTGGCCGTTCGCTCTCGCCTCTCTGTTCGCCGCAACTTCATCTGTCTCCAGATCGTGTTGCTGCTTTGTTCAAAAGATTGGGATTTCTATTTTATTAGTACTGATTTTTATTAGTTAATTTTGATTTGGAATTCTGTTAGTTCGAGTCGCTCCTCTGTTAGTTAGTTCGTTTTGATTTCAATTCTGTTAATTTTCAGATCGTCGCTCTCGCTTCTGTGTTAGAATTTAACTTATATGGCCGTGCCCCATATTTGTGTGTAATTCTACTTTTTGCTTATTTGTTCAGTTAGCATGAAATTTAAAGGTTATTTTGTTAGTGTTGAGTTTGAAGCTTTGATTTGGAGTTTGAAATTTTGATTTGGAGTTTCAATTAGACATTAGTG
>NC_021166.2:6818185-6853376 GCF_000331145.2 Cicer arietinum
TGTTGCACATAAGGTGTTTGATTTTATGTCTATATGAAGTGTTTTAGTTTTTTTTTGTTGCACATAAGGTGTTTGATTTTATGTTCATAAAGTGTTTGAGTTTTTTTTGCTGAATATAAAGTGTTTGAGTTTTGTTGCATTTTTGTTCGAGTATTTTTGTCTATATAAAGTGTTTTAGTTTTGTTGTTGCATATAAGATGTTTTATGTTTTCTAAATTATTTGATAGTTCACTTTATATTTATTACAATTTAACTTTTTGTTATATAATATTATTTATATATTTAATTTATTATATATTATATTTTTATGTCGGCCACCCCAAATTTTTTTATCAAGCTCTGCCACTGAACCTTAATACTAGTGAAATCTTTTTCTACTATCGTAATTTAATCAATGTAATTTTATGTTTAAGAACAAAGTAATAATCATTAAAAAATTTAAAAATATTTTTGATCTATGTAAATATGTCAATTTTATTTTAAAAAATAGCATTTTTTTTGTCCTTACAAATATATATTTTTTGGTTTTGATGTTTATTGTTTTGTTTTAATACTTACAAGATTTATGCATATCAAAATTGATCCTTGTAATATATACATATTTAATTCTAGCCTCTTAAAATAAATTATAGACGAATTTTATAAGAACTAAAATAAAAATACTCAAAATCAATATTAAAATATTATATTTTACAAAAATTAAAAGTAAAAGATATTTTTTAAGCAAATAAAAACCAAAAAATAGTATGGCATATTTGTAAGATTAAAAATATATCTAAATATTGTTTTCCTTTATGTATGAAGTACTACAAATCTGAGTGACCATTTAATTTTTTTTAATAACTTGTTGTATTTATAGATTAGATCCAACGGAGTGTTGGGTATCAAAGAAGGAAAGCCCATTAATTAAAAATAGCCCAAAAAAATAACAGGTTGGCAAGTGTCACAATTTAATATTATGAATTACTCTCTTACTCAAAGTGAGAGACTCTGGATCTGAAAAATACAAAACGCATCTCTAATCACATTTATTATCATTCCCAATTCAATTTCATCACTTCCACTCAACCTTTTAGTTTCAGATTTAGTGGAAATAATCACACGAAACCCGACCCGATTCAAATCCGATCACCTCAAATTCCGCCAGATCCGTCTTCTTCACGCACTCTCCATCTTCATAAACACCCAAACCCATCACTCTTCACACATCACATTCACATTCAAATTCTCTTTAGGGTTGAAATTTTTTCCGATGGCGGTTTCCGATGGCGTTTTGAGGAAAGTAATTCTCTCATACACCTACGTAGCGATATGGATCTTCCTAAGCTTCACTGTAATCGTTTACAACAAGTACATCTTAGATCGTAAGATGTACAATTGGCCGTACCCGATCTCTCTTACCATGATCCACATGGGTTTCTGTTCTTCACTCGCTTACCTTCTCGTTCGTGTCTTCAAGCTTGTTGAACCAGTTTCAATGTCGCGCGATCTGTATTTCAAATCTGTTGTTCCAATCGGTGCACTCTATTCGCTTTCTCTTTGGTTCTCTAATTCAGCTTATATTTATTTATCTGTTTCGTTTATTCAGATGCTTAAAGCTCTTATGCCTGTTGCTGTTTATTCAATTGGTGTTTTGTTTAAAAAAGAGGGTTTTAAAAATGAAACTATGGCTAATATGGTTTCTATTTCACTTGGTGTTGCTGTTGCTGCTTATGGTGAAGCTAAATTTGATACTTGGGGTGTTACACTTCAGCTTATGGCTGTTGCTTTTGAAGCTACTCGTTTGGTTTTGATTCAGATTTTGCTTAATTCTAAAGGGATTTCTTTGAACCCTATTACTTCGCTTTATTACATTGCACCTTGTTGTTTGGTGTTTTTGTCTGTTCCTTGGCTTATTGTTGAGTATCCTTCTTTGAGGGATAACTCCAGCTTCCATTTGGATTTCGCAATTTTCGGAACGAATTCCCTTTGTGCTTTTGCTTTGAATCTTGCTGTGTTTTTGTTGGTTGGAAAGACTTCGGCCTTGACTATGAATGTTGCTGGGGTTGTTAAGGATTGGCTTTTGATTGCATTCTCTTGGTCTGTGATTAAGGATACTGTTACGCCGATTAATTTGATCGGGTATGGGTTGGCATTTTTGGGTGTTGCGTATTATAATCATTCGAAGTTGCAGGCTCTTAAGGCTTCGGAGACTCAGAAGAAGGCTCAACAGAGTGATGAAGAGGCTGGAAGGTTGTTGGAACAGAGAGACGGAGAAGGGACTGGAAGG
Source organism: Cicer arietinum (assembly GCF_000331145.2). Classification (NCBI taxonomy): domain Eukaryota; kingdom Viridiplantae; phylum Streptophyta; class Magnoliopsida; order Fabales; family Fabaceae; genus Cicer; species Cicer arietinum. The sequence goes on from NC_021166.2 coordinate 6,820,455, forward strand.
AAGAACGACAACCAGAACTGATTCAACTGGTCAATCTCATTTTTGGATACGAAACTCGTTATGTTGGGTGAGGAGGCACGTTTTATTTTCGGGTATATGTGGTGGTGTAATGTACTACTATTAGGTAATTGATTAATTATTATTATCTTTATTATTATGTTGCTTTACTTCTCCCAGTTTCATTTCAGTTTTTTGGTTCATATTAGCTGTGTATTGGTGTCTGAGATTGACGTTTGTCTCTTATATTGCTGATTCAGTGTTTCGTATTTATGATTAGATAATGAATGAGTTCAGCTTCCTGGATGTTCTGAAAGTTTGTTATCACGTTTAATATTGAAAAACTACAACCATTGCAGTTTTTAACATACTAAATTTATGTGTATGCTTGTGCCATTGCTGCATTTGTTCTCTACAGCGGCATAGATTGTTCTATCTATCTTTCACAAAGGATTTCATTGGAGGCTATTGATGGAATTATCTAAAACTCTATAAACATAGATCAATCATAGATACATTGTATATTAGATACCCTTGCATTCAAGAGATAGGTCAGTATTGTGTCTCTGGATTCCACTGACATATTGTTATTTAGAGAATTGATCGAGCAATTTCGGTGTATGAGAAAAAACTGTTCTCTTCTCAGTGTAAAACTGGCATCATCTCATACATTTTTCTTAAGAATGACGATAACCATAAGCACATATACAATGTCAGACCTCCTTTGACCTAGATCATTCACAGAATTAACCAAACCTGGTATGAGTCGTGTGATTGTGTAAAGTTTCAAGAGGGACCTTTAGTTAATTGGATCTGGTAACTTGTTTATGTTCCAAGTTGCTCAATAGAATTTTCTCTCTAACAGACAAATTTTTAATATCAACTTGTTGTGAGCAAGACAAAGTCAAGTTTGGAGAGAAATTAACAGCTGTATATAGTCCAATATATTACAGGTTGTCTACAAATGCTATAAGCAGTACTACATGTCGACATAGACTTTGGGTTTTATTATTTTTTATATTTTGAGAAAGGACGCATACTTATTCTAGTGTATGTTTCTGATAATGATAATCAATTATTGTTTCATTTACACTACTACGATATGCATTTTATTACGGGAGTAGTGGAGAAATTTTAGGATGTAGATTTTTTTATTTCGTCAACTGTTTTATGCACATACATATTTTTAGTTGACTTGTGTGAGCTTGATACATTCATGATTTTAGTTATCTTTGTACGAATCACCATAAGTACTAGTACTAGTAGTAGCGATACATGAGATGAGTAGTTACCTCAATTCATTTCCTCACGAATATCTTGTTACGTCTATTGTGGTTGGTAGTCATTACTGCCATTTCACGTTTCATTGTATTTACCTCATATGTTGCTTTTGAGAGTATGTGTTGCATCTCTCTTTAGTTGTACATTTGTGCAAAATAAATTTCATTATCATCGTTCAATGAACGAAATTCAAAGTTTTAACATCATCACTCGTCAGCCATTAATGGCCTTGTATCACAAACTTACAAGTAGTTTAAACTTGAAATATACGTTTCTGGATGCTTAGACGAATCTTCAATTACAATTATTCTTAAGTAGTTTTATCTTTTTCCTCAAAAAACTAATTTTATCTTTTGTTAGTGGAAAATAGATCATTCCATTAAAATTAGTGGGTTTAGGAAATTAAAATAGAAACCCATATAATTAAACAGAGTTAATCTAATGGTTAAAAGGGTCCGTTCCGTAAATTGATTATTTACGATACGACAAAAGTATCTTCTGGTGAAAAAAAAGACTTTGGAAAATGACATGAATTTAATCGTAGTGGGTGGAGACGTCAAACAATGAATGAATGAAAGAAAATCTAACTGTTAGTGTGGAAGATGTTTTTGTTTTTTGTTTTTTTTTTACCTAATGATCTTGGTGGTATTAGAGTGAGTCTACTACAATAATGGTTAACAATCATTCCAACAAATCTATTAGGACACCAAACATTCATTTAATTGTGAAGAAAAGTAAACTATCTTAATTTAATTTAATGCTGATATTTCAGAAGTACCCTTGTTTAAATTTGAATTATTCCTTTCCATTTTTTTTATATTCTCATGAAATTAGTAAGTTCCCCACGTCTTTCCTTCGGGCAGCTAAATAACGGATCCCTCCCTCATCAATACTTGAAGAGTCATAAGAGGTTATTCATGTCAAACATAACATGATTTCAACATTTTTCAAAGAAAAAAGTAGAGTTTATCTACCAAAAAAGAAATAACAGGTTTTTCATTAATTATATCAATTAGAATAATTCTGATTAATGAAAAAAGATAACAAAATGGTGTTCCTTGTGAATTGACATCACACAACAACAAACAGAATTGAAACAATTTAGAATTGATCAAGATGTGGGTGATTAGAGGTTTACTTTATCACCTGAACTTACTGCGATGAAAGCATACCGATTTATGATACTAAAGTGTGTTTATATAGGTAGGCTACTGACCAGGTGAGATAATAAAGATTTGATGCAAATTTGTCTATTCAAATATGCTCCAAAAGTTGTTAATTTTTTAAAAATTCAATGTAATCTAATCAATTAGCAACAACCTCTAATTGATTAGAAACAATCCCCAATCAATTAGCACAGTAAAATAAAACCATCTTGTATAAAACTCAAACATTAATCGATTAACTTTAATAATCTAATCGATTAGTACTTTACTAATTGGTTAACACCAGGACACCAATCGATTAGTTTATTTTCTAATCAATTAATACTTCATCCTAATTGATTAGTTGTCCTTTCTATACGATTTATTATTTTATATTGATATTTCAACATCCAAACATCTATTCATTAACACAAATTGAATTTTAGCGTTTTAGAGATTAAAAATTAAATTATAAAAATTTGAGGTGTTACATGATCATCAAAGAAATAAAGGAAAAGTATCATTAAAAGAATGAGATGAATCCACTAAGTCCTAAAGATGTGTTTGGTTGGAGAGAAATGAAAATATTATTTTAAAATTTAGTTGTTTGGTTCACTTATTTGAAGGAGAAGGGAGGGAATCAAAGTTCCTCCCCAGTCAGTTTTAGCTTCTTTCCAAAAGTGAGTGATTTGAAAGGAAAAAACATTTATTTTAAACTTATGCTTCAATACTCTTTTAAATAATATGATTTAAATATTACAAGAGTGAATTGTGTAATTTTATATTGTCCATCAATTAAAATTACTCCCCTCCTCTACATTGTCCCACCATTAAAACTTATTGTACCAAAAATAATCACTCCTCTCCTCAAGTCGAGCCAAACATAAAATATTTTAAAATCACTCCTCCCTCGTATTAAAGTCTCTTTCCTTTTCTCCTATCAATTAAACTAAATGAATCCTAAGAGTTGAGGTAAATTTTTTCTAAAGAGAAAGAGAGCATCTCTCTCTAGCTTTTCTGGGTCGGAACTAGAATATTTATTCAGAAGGTGCCAAATTAATATAGTAATAGTTTATTTGTAAATTGCTATAATCTTTTAATATACCGTAAAATTACACTAGCGTATTAGTAAGACATCTCAATTCTTTCTAGAACTTAAATAAGACAAAAAACAATTTCTTCAACTTCAGGCTAAGAAACAAAATAAAACCAATCAATAAACTAACCCATTTTCTTGTTGATGTTGAGTCCATGACGCTACAATAGATAAAAATATTATGTTTTTTCTTCTTATTCTTTTGTAATTGCTGAAATATCTTACCTTAATTACTTTGAGTTCTGCTCACTTATAGTTTACTAACATTTATTACTATTATTTAATTTGGAGCTACAAGTAATTTCTCTTATCCACATAATATACTAAGTCTAAGTGTAAGTAAATTATCCTAAGAATTCCAACACGGGCCAAGATCACTACACCCTTCTACGTAGCTCGGTCCCTAACATCCAATGTAAATATTGGTATCAAACAAAACATGTAAGAAACTTACGCACCCTTTCTTCTTAAATCAACTCATATACTCATTTACTAAATTAATTAAGATGTGATGTTAGTTGAGTTGGTTGTTGACTATTATTTTGACCCTATTTTGGTATTTTTGTTCTTGAATATGTGGTAATTTAATGAATTTCGGCATCATAAAAAAGTGTTGTTAAATCAATTTATATCAGGAACTTTGCTCATTAGGCCCAGTAGATAACTTTGTTATCGAGAATTCAATTGATAATTTAATTTAAAAGCTCAAATATTTTTTTAAAAAGTGAATGGTTATAATTATGGATATATAATGTTATAGTTTTATAATCTTAAATTCTGAATTTAATGACTAGACATTAATGGTGTAAAATAGTTACACACCCGTGTCATGTCATATAAACGTAAATGTAAAATTGTATATTTTATTTTTATTAAACGTAAATGTAAAATTAATTTACATTTTCTATATAAATATTAATAATATAAAATTGACAAAATTACTCTCATGTTTTGTTAATTTAATTTTAGATAACATTTCGGTTGTTTATCTTTTTTTTTTCTTCTCAATTTAGTCTTTTATTTAATTTTAAGAATAATTTGATCTTTTATATCTTAAAATATCAATAATGTTATCTTTTCTTTACAAAAACTTAGAAAAATCATCAAAATATTCAAACAAAACTCATAAAAGTCAATACCAATTTTAAGAAAATTCATATATTCGTCAAATGCAAACTCAAATATTCAAATAAATTTATATTCTCATCTCTAACAACATCAAATTCATCAAATAAAGAATGAAAATGTGAGTTTATTTAAAGATTTGAGTTATGAATTTGTTGAAATTTGCATTATATTGAAGATGATAATTAATATTATGGGTTTTGTTTGAAAATTTTAATGAATTTTTTAAATTTTTGTAAAAGAATGATAACATTGTTGATATTTTAATACATAAAAGATCAAATTATTACTTAAAATTAAAAAAAGACTAAATTAAAAAGAAAAAAAATTAAATTAAGTTAAGAGACCGCAAGAACAATTATACCTATAAAATTTTGTCCCTACTAATTAAAATTTCTAGATCACCACTGAAATTAGTAATTAGTAAGTAAACAAAGTCTTGCAGAAGTATACATTAAAATATATAATTATTGATTCACTGCAAATTAAAAAAATACATCTCTAGAAAGGATCTAATGAAAAGTATCCCAATGCTAAATTTGAATTGAGTTGTACGTTTGCATGTTGTTGAAGTGTTCTATTTATAAACTATTCTTGATTAAACCTTTCTACCAATATTTGACTTTCTTCTTCTAAAAGGAAACTTTTCCTTCCACATAGTTACAAGATACCAAAGCAATGGTTGAAAATGAACGTGCGGCCAATTATGATTTATGAAATACCAAATGTGGCTGTTATTTACCATACACACTCGTTCAACTGTATTTGCATAAAGGCCTAAAAAGGAAAATGAAAATGCGCATAATTTGGGCCTTATAAATTAGTGATCTAAAGTGGATTGAGAAAGATGACCAAACATAGACGATTTTGTATGACAATAAATTGTGTATCTTGACTGTGTATGAACAATTGTATTTATATAGTGAAGTTCATTTTCAGTCATTTTGTGGATTAGCTTGGTTCGTTCAAAGTTCAAACTTAGTTGACTTTATGTTAGTTGATACTATGAGTTGAATTTATGCGAGATATATAGTTGATACTGAGAAGGATTGCTGATAAGACGGAATAAACAAAGAATAAAATTTGGATCTAATAATTAATTACTATCAACAGTTATATTCCTTTTATATGTGCTGAAAAGACAGCAAAAACATTCATGAAGGAATATACCATATATGTCACTCTAAAGACAGCAAAAACTATACGTTTTATCAATGTGTTTACTTCGGTCATGAAAACATGATTCTTCCTTAATGCAATCCATGAAAAAGTAATAGTTTCTAAATTTGGTGTGAGAATGAGTGTTCCGATTATACATTGAAACTATCCTTTAATAATATACATAGAGGAAACATTACAAAGCAAGCCTGATTGAGAAAAAAAAGTAGCAAGGGCTTGAAAATGACCATACAATATGTTACAATTTTACACATTGAAGTCAATCTAAACATTATTTCTTCACTATCACACCAAGAGTACAAAATCAAACTCAAGTATCCATATTCTCAATCCTAAGATACTTTTAACACTTCTCCTCAACTGAGGAACCATTATTGATTGCTCCCATTTGCATTGATGGCTTAGCTTTCTTAGGCTTGTACCAAAATGCACATACCAAAAATGCTACGAAATTAATGAAACTAAGTATGGTAAGAAGTGCAAAGAACAAGTCAAGCCTTCCTTTGTTTATATTGTCAGCAAGCCATCCTTGTCCATCTCTAGTCCCAGTTACTTTCTTCACAACCGACACAAGGAAACTGCTGATGAAGAAACCAAGAGATAGAGTTGTGAGGAAGAGACCTGTGCTCATGGTTTTCATTCCTTTTGGTGATTGTGTTATGAAGAAATCAAGTTGTCCTGTGTATATGAATGCTTCACCAGAACCAACCAAGAAGAATTGTGGGATTAGAAGGAAAACGCTTATTGGTATTGTTGCTTGGTTGCCTTTAACACTTTTTGCCACTGACAACCTTTTCACCTCACATAGAGAAGCAGCCGCCATTCCGAAAGTTGACAACAGAAGTCCAATGGCAATCCTTTGTAGGTTGGTGAAACCTGTGACACATATAGAGGTGTTAGAAAAGCAACCATGATTCAAAAGAAAATAGATATAAAAATGCAGACAAAGAATACACGAAATTTTATCACGACGTTCGACTAATTGTGCCTATGCCAATAATCGCAGAGTGGTTGTAGTTCTTTTCTATTGTCCCAGTTTATGATTACATATGACAACCTGTGTTTAAATACTACGAATCAGTTTACAAGAATGCCTCCAACTTCTAGTTGAGCGACCTGTCCACTTATGAGTAAACTATATGCCATATCCTAGACCAAATATATGTAATGTGTTATTTCTTTTCGTAACAAAGATTCATTTGATCTCATTGGCCTAAAATTTCAGTAAATTATTTGTATTCAAATTTGGAATTATTAGTTGACTATACATACAATGAAAAAGTGAAAGTGAGGGAGTAATACTAGTCATTGATATATAAATCAATAGTTAATCTTATACGTAGATTGCGAGTTTTTCTATACCTGGTTTGCCTTTCATTTTCTTCCAAAGAGGCATGATGATTCGATCATTGACAGCAAGAGTGATTAGTATTGCTGCCACAAAGAAGACTGTGAGAGATCCTGCTGGGATTTGAAAACTCCTCACATTCCTTTCCATGGTGGAGGCTTGTTCAACTGAAAATGTGATCAGTTGTGCATATGTGGTCCAAAATATAATGGTTGTGGCCCATATTGGTAGAAGCCTCACCATCATTTTCACCTCTTCCACCCTTGTCAATGAGCATAGCTTCCATGGATTTGGACCAGAACCATATAAGTCCTTATCAAAATCACCTTCTACCACAATTGCTGCTTTCTCCAAAAACCTATATAATTGAAAATATTAAAAACAGAATAGAAGGAAATCATTTACATAATTTTAATAAGAGTTTAATAAATATACACTGATAGTGTAAAAAAGATTTACACTGTCATCCAATCATATTTCACTATAGATGTTTGATAATACGGTCTAGGAAACAATATAACAAAGTGATAAGTCGAAGAAATATGATAGAATCACGTACCGGAACTGATCAGTGTGCTCTATTCTTGAAACCTCAGGAGTGTCCTCATACAAAGAGCCAACATTGCAGGGAAGTTCCATCTTCCTCTTCTTTAGTGCTGCAACAATAACTTGGAAAATGTGGACAATAGGGCTTCCCAAACTCTTCTTGTATCTATATCTTTTTGTTCCTGATAAGAATACCAAAATGGCTATGATCATAGAAACAGAACATATTCCATAAGCCCAACTTCTACTAACTTCATCTTGTATGTAAACAAGTATTGTGACTGCTGCAAGAGTTCCCAAACTGATGAAGAAGAAAAACCTGTTGAAGAAATAATTCCTTTGGGAATTCTCCTTCTCATCTTTCTCATCAAATTGATCCGAACCAAATCCTGAAACACTAGACTTAAGACCGCCGGTTCCTAGTGCAATAAGGTATAGAGCCAAGTATAAGATTCCCATTTGGATTCCATTGGCTGGCTTGCAACTTTCATTGCTGGCAGGACAAGGTGGTGGCCTTAGCTGTGGCAATTTTGTTGAGATTGCTAATGTCGCAGTACCCTGAAATTTTTTGAATAAACCATCAATTTAGTACCAGAAGAAGTTACACTCTTCTCCTCATTTATCACTCAATTAAATAAAAATATTAAGCGATATCTTATGTTTTGTCATATATGTCCTATTAGTCCTCGTTGTTATATATGTCATATATAATGATTGTTAGAGACTATTTATTATATTCATTTAAGGGATGTAAGTTTGTTAGTGGAATTTAATGGAAACACAAACAGTTATATTAGTTGTGATCAGTAACTGGATATAACATAAATAACAAACTTCCTTCCAAATGCTACAACATTTCAAGTGATACAACACTTACGCTTGTACTAGATATTGAGACACTTCAACAAAATTTATAACAAAGATAACTTATAACTAGTAGTAATTGATGTAACTAACCAGTGTTTGTATTGCAGCAAAGATTACTATTGTCCTAAATCTTCCAAGGAAGGAATCTGCTAGAAAACCTCCAAGCAAACAAAGGAGAAATGATGTGCCCATGAAATCAGTCACAGTATTAGCTGCAGTTGAGCTTGGCAGATGCATAACTCCCATCAGATATGTAACCAAGTTCACTGCAATTCCCATTGTGGATAGCCTCTCAACAATTTCAATCCCTGTAACAATTTTAACAAGTACATTATACTCTTAAATTTCATCACATGTAACTTTTTTTTTTTGTCTATAGACAGAGTGGTAAACACTACTTAAAACTCACACACATAACTATGAAGTCCCAAGTTCGAATCCGAGATAATCACACACACAACCTACAGACACTTTTTTTTTTATTCTTACAAAAATTAATTTTGGTATTTAACCACATCCTTAAAATGGCTACAGAAAATCTGGGTGATTAGCACATGTGTAATATAAGATAATATAAAATAGAATAAAATAAAATATTTATGTTGGTAAGCAGATACTATACGTGAAAAGTGAATCTTAATATATTGAAAATGTAAGGACAAAATAGTCCACCCGAAATCTGCCTAAAGTAAAACTCAACTTTTAGAAAGTGTGACCATAAAAGAAGATAGAAAAGTATTCATTTTCTTTTACTCAAAAGAAATATTCATGAACAAGGAATATTGGTATATTAATTCGCATAAAAAATATTATATATAATAATATGCACTTTCTCCCTAGTCCAAAAATAAAGTGACAAGACAAATTATTCTCAATTAGTATATATGCAAGTGCTATAGTTGATATTTCACATGGTTTGTCTTTTATTAGTTATTCGCTTGGTTTGTCTCCTGCCTCAGTTGCAATCATAACCCTCCAAAATCATTACTCAAATATTAGATTTCCAAAATAATTTAAATATCTTAAGAAAATTACTCTCACTGAAATATGGTTTCTGCAGTAGTTAAGTAGATAAAGAACTAATGTATTGTAAATTGAGATGCCAATAAAAAAATATTATTACCAGTAGAAAAAATAATTACTCTCTTCAGCTCCTTTTTATAAGTGACAGTTGGTTTAAAATTTGGCCACAAAAAATTGATGTATCTGATTTATAATTATAACCTAATTGTCACTTATAAACAAAAATTGATGTATTTGATTTATAATTATAACATAATTGTCACTTATAAAAAGCACAGAAGAAAGTAGTATTTTCTGATAATTATAAAGTTATAAATACTTAAACAGAAATCATAATTATAAATGTATCACATGTTAAAACCTTTTCACAATTGGTTAGCAATTAAAACCATTTATAACATCCAACCACCACCTCAAATGTCTTTAAGTCCTTGTCTATGCAACAAAAAAGTCATTGTAAATAAGAGTCTCACATTAGATATGGAAAAATGAATCTTGAACACTATATAAGTGAGATGACACACACCTAATGCTTTTAGGTTTTGAAAGAAAATTTGTGTCCAATCCACACGTATATTTGATCTTAGCTAAATGTGATTATTCCCTGGAGCTCTCATGATCCAACAAAAACTGATTCACAAGACTAATTTGAATTGTAAGAAGAGAAGATGCTCGAAAAATGGATACCAAATTTCCAAACTATGTAAACACAATACATCTTCACATGAGTGTTAGAGAAGTGTTACAAACCTAAAATAAGAGCTGCTGTCACCCAACCGCCAGTTTTAGACCTGTCAGCAGGGAATCCTTTATAGTCCACAGCATCTCCAATTGTCCAACTCATTTTCTTCTCCTGAAATATTAATACCACAAAATATTTGCTAAAAAGCCCTTGATGATTTTTTTATGTTAAATAAATCTTCCATTGACCAAAAAACTCATCACAAACTAACCATGTTATGAAAGTTCCAAGAAGAAAAGAACTCAAAGGTGCTAATGCAGAAAGAAGCTAACAGAGAAACTTTACTCTTGATCTTGTATATGCACTGCTTAGGTTTGTTGTGAAAGGTTCTCTATTTATAGGCAAGGTGGATGGATACAACAAATAAATAGAAATAACCAATAAGAATATGAAAATGACATGTCCACTATATTTCATCTGAGACAGATCACTACTTGTTCTTTTTATCTTTCAAACATAAAGTAGGGGATTAGGTTTATTTGACACAGTACTATTATTGAGCAGTGTTATTGGAATTCCAGATAGTGGTTAGTCTCTTGATTAGAAATTGAGAAAATCTTAGATATATAAAATGTGTGATATATATATTTAATATTTTAAAGTTTTAAGTGAAAATATAGTATCAAAGTTTCTTTTAAATTTAGAATATTTAATTTTTTGATTAAATTTATTTTTTGAGGTAAAAATTAAAGGTAATGTCGATTGAGGAAGAACGACCAAGAGGAAGAGGAATTAGTGGACTATGGGGCATGCAAGAAACAATAACAACATTGCAATCTCTTCTCTTCTTTTGTGTTATGAAGACTGTGAATGTGAGCTACTACATCATTGGCCTACACTTCAAAGTGCTTTAAGTACCCCACTTTTGAAAAGGATCCCTAATGTTTATCTTTATCTTCAAAGTGAATGTTGTAAGGACTTGTAGTTACTTGCTCCAAGGACTCGTGTTTTGAATTGAAGACCTTATAATTATAATTGCGTGTATGATTAACATTATTATGACTTTAACTATAAGTGTCAATTGTTTTTCAATAAAAAAAGGAGGTTACCGGCACTCACATTGCTAATATGAGAAATAAACAAAAATGATTTCTTGTTACATACAAGACATATACTTTAGAGTTTAGATTATATTGATGCATATACATTTCACTTTTGGAGAAAGTCTTTTTTATTTTGTTTTTGGTGTACCTCTCAACTCCTTTTTGTTTGGTTGAATATGTTAATGTGGGCTGATTTTTGGATATTCCATCACTACAAACCACAAAAAAACGTATATAATCATATAATATTTTATAAACCAAAAAAAAGAAAAATAACTTTTCTAAAATTGTACCAATCATAAAAGGTATGATTATTCCAAGAGAGCGGCTAACAATATATATTGTACTGTAACACTTTTTCCATATTCTTCTTGAAAGTATCCTTGGATTAATTATCACTCTCTTTGGTCGTTGAATTATCCTTGCATTTTTCTTAGATTTCATATAGTCGCCTAATTTAAGGACCAAATAGTAGACGTTTAAGATTTTTTTTTATAATATTTTATACTTTTGCTATAACATTTTTTAAAAAGAATTTTAAATATAAAATTTGAAATAAAAAATTGATTTAAATATTTTATTTTAAAATATAATTTTAAATATTTTATCTATTTTCTATAATTTTTTTAATAGCGATATTTCAAAAAATAATTTAAATGAAAAACTATTTTAAAAAGGTCTTCATAAAAATCATTTTTGAAATATACCTTCTTCAAAAAATGTGATTTATTTATTATATTAAAATCTTTAATAATAAATATTTAAGTTATTAAATTTTAAAATTACTTTTTTGTTAATCGATAACAAATGAATCTAAAAAACTTATACTATTTTTAAATAAATTTTTATAAAATTACTTTTAAAAATATAAAATAAAAATTAATTTTTTAAAATTTTAAACAAACGGATACAATACCTTTGTTCCAACCATAAAAGATATGTGTGTTTGAAGAGAGTGGCTAACAATACATAATGTATCTTTGGATATGGGTATAGTTCCCTAAGATTTTTTATTTTCTTATTTTTTAATCAATATATTTTGAGGTGGAAAATTTTACTTCATAATTTCATATTTATACTCCTGTCCTTAATTTTAATAAAAATTTAATTTTATATATTTTTTTAAAAGTCAAATTATATATATATTTTTTTATAAATATTTGTGTTACATATTTTTTTTATAATTTTTTCGAAACACAACTTATTCAAAACATTTAAAAAAACAAAATTAGAATTTTTTAAAAACTTTTTTTTTAATTTTTTTTGAATACAAATATATTTCAGAAAACTTAAAAAAAGTTTTTAAAATACAAATTTTGAATTTTTTAAAATACATTTATGGTCTAGAAAACTTGTACATAAATGTGTTTAAGAAAACTTAAAAAATATTTTTCAAGACAATTAGTTTGAGTTTTTTATAACACACTTGTGTACCGAAAATTTAAAAAAAGTTTTATAGTATATAAAGTTTAAATTTTTTAAAACACTTATATTCTAGAAATTTCTTTTTAAAGTTGTTGAGATTTCAAGTTGAATTTAGTGTGGTTGAATAAAAAAATATTATTTTGGAAAAAAGAAAGTAATATATATATATAATATGTTTGAAGTAGAAGAATAAATGTAGAGTAGAAGGTAAAGTTTTATTTGAAGTGTTATAAATAATTATTAGAATTAGGGTGTTAACATAATTAAAATGTCTTTATTTTTATTTTTTATGATGCTTTTGCAGATCATCAACCGTGGTTAAAAATTGAATATTAAAAAGTGTCTTAGTAATTGAGTATTAAAAAATGTCTTGTTAGTACTAAGTACTAACAAATACATTTTTTTAACATAATAATAGTGTTGATGTTTGAATATCTCATCAATTTATGCGTTAAACTACCACCGTCTCCAATTTAGTCATTGAACTATAGAAATAATAATAAATAATTTTTATATTATTTTTATTCCATCAAGTTAGCCTTAGAATTATCATTCTCTCAATTTTTAAAATAATTGAAGGACTCATTATTATTATTTTTTACAGAACTAAAGGACTACCTTAATAGATCATAATAGTTTGGAGATTATAATATTTTTGTAGTTAAAAAGTGATAATGTAGAGATAAAATTGATGGTTTACAGTTAGTATTTCCTTTTCCTCATACAAAACTTGCTCTAAACTTAAAAATGGAACCTAACTTAGGTTAGAACAAAAATCACATATTAGTTGGTTTGGTCTATTACGACTCCTACCAACAATTCTTCTTTCTTTTTCATATTTTTATTTCTAAGCTCGCACTAGTGTTATTTATTTTGATATAAAATTAGGTGTAAGTAATTTTCTCTCTCTCGTCAATTTAAGTACACACTCATTTTGTTTGTATTTTAGTAGGTGTCTACAAAGGTGTGTCCAAATAACACTCCTCCTCTTAGGCTTGTAAGTTGTACTTCTTGGATAGTATGTAACACCATTTGAAATATGAAACCATGTTAGAAATACACAAATCGATGGAGTGTAGACTAGTTGGTCATCGAGTTGGGGAGTGCCAATTTTGTCCAAAATGCCTAGATAATATTGATTGCACTCATGCATTTCTAACTTAATTTTTGGGCTAGTTGTAACTTGCAATGTTGTTTGACTTAGTATTTTCCTTAAAAAGGGATATATTGAGTCTGAAATGAGTTGAATGCATTCTTTGAGTTCCTATGCTTAATATTTCTGTTCAATTATTTTCACATAAGGGATTAGGTTTCTTAATTGATTGAAAAAGCTTTTCATCAAGAAAAGAAATTAAGTTTCACTTTTTTTTAGTGAACGAATTATAATTAGTCGTGTTTAACCCCAAATGAGTAAGGGGTTAGGAAATTGCATCAATTGTCATTAGAAGGGTCTTATGCCTAGTCTTCTTTACAGTTGTACTTTATACCTTGTATATTGCACCCACCATATGTTTGTGTTAATTCATATATTGTATTTGCATTTATTTTCTTATTGAGTTATTTAGTTTTGTCATATTCTCAAGTCACAACCATGCCAATTATTTATCTCACCCAAATGTTATATTTTTTTTAGTAGATAATGTCAAACACAATTCACTAATCGATGTTAGATTTAATAAAAGTGACTAAATTTATACATGATAAATTTAAAATCGAATTTTCATTAAAAGATATATTCATATTTAATATCTGACATACTTTAATTATGAGGATATCTCCGTTGAAAATAACCTACCTAGAAAATGAAATCACCCTAAAACTTAATCATTCGCCCGCCCCCACTAAGTAGAGAGTTAATTTTCCTATTATTCCCTTATCCTGTGTGGTAGATTGTCTTAACTTGAGATTTCTTTACTTGCTGCCAAAAAGATACGAAGGTTAAATCACTATTCTTTGCTTAGTATTAGTATGATTTTCTGTCACTCAATCATATTGTAGGTCCAGTAGCAACAGGATATTCAAACACAAAATGAGAAAAATACTCCGAGCAAATTAACATGTATTTGGACTCCTCAAATAATTGATACCGAGTAGGGTCCAGAAAGTTGACACAATCATCTCTATTGTGCGATCGCATTCGCATTAAATGGAACAATCTCAACTTAAGTTAATAACATGTCGACCTTAGTAATATAAATGTAGAAAAATTATCATTTTAGTATTTGAAGATGTATAGTAACATCACTTTAATATTTGACTCAGTTAGAAATTCAAATTAACAAAATCTAACAATTAACAATTAATATTGACCATTTAAAAAAACTCAAATTAATTATCTGATCATCAAAAATCTTAAAAAAATATAATTTATTATCATAAAAATATCTCAAAGATGAAATTTACTTTGAAAATAATATATTATCATTATAATATTAAAGATTAATTTGAGGTTTTGATAATTTAAATATTAATTGAAGTTTTTGCGTAAAATGGCATTGTGCTAAAGTATTAGTTTATCCGTATGAAGTATAGTATGTTGTTGTTGACTTGTTGTTATACCCAAACAATCTCAACTTAAGATCCATGTGCATTGACTTGTTGCCACACGTACCAACAGACAGCACCATATGAATAATTGTGCGCCGTCCAGCCATTAGATGAACATGGAACATGGAAATATCGTTCTCCACAAATTAATTGAGATTTGAGTGTAGTTGTTCAAACACGCTTGCTAGCTAGCTAGCACACGTAACCACTTTGTGGATACCCATTTCTACATACTCGTAGTATCTACTATATTCCAACCCAGCCTTCTCAACTGGAGTATTGCGATATATTTTCTTATATAAATAAAACTAGTAACACATTTTCTAATATATACATTCTAAAATAAACATTAAAAACAGATAAACAAATTATCGGTGGTTGCTACCGAATTATCAGTAAATCTTATCACGAGTTATCAATAAATTATATTTTGCTTACGATTTTTTTATCAAATTTATGAGATGTTTTACTCTATAGTTTATAAAATATTTCATTATTAATATTTCTCTTTAGTAGTTTTATGAGTTAAATCAACTGATAAAAGATACATTCAAAGAATAAAAAACATATTCATTAAAATGGCTAAAAAAATATACTTTTAAACATATGTTTGTAAATTTAGTACATTTAAAATTCTTTTGTTACTGATTATAAATAAATAGTTTTAATATTTAATATTTAATAATTTAGAATTTTAGAATTTTTTTTTTAAAAAAACAAAAGTTTTATTTAGAGATTACTATTTTACAAATAGAAAAAGTATTATCATCTTCTATCGTTCTTTACAACGTTACTTAGAATTAATTGTGTTTATTTTGTAATTGTTTAAACAATAGTTATTTGCTCGAGAAGAAATATTAAACATCAAAGATAAACATTTAAATTAATTAAAGGAGGAGAATGTTTTTTTAAATTATTTCGTTTGACCACGAGAAAGTCTTGCTTATTCGTATCGTTAAGTACAAAAAGAAAACAAAATCAAAGGCAGTTCTTCTACAAAATAATTATGGGATGAAAATTTATATTATAAAAAAATTCATTTATATATAAAAAAAAAAGACAATAATGAATGATAAAAAAGGGGAAAATAACTAATAACAATTATGATAAGAAGAAGAAAAAAACAGATTGTTCTATTTTATTACTATTCCTATTGTTACTTTTATTATTTTGTTATAGATCGGTTGGCAGCATGATTGCAAAGGACATGAACTAGCTCAAGCTCGTTGCATGGCAGTCTAACACATAACTCGAGTGTGGCACATAGAACACCATTGTTATTGAATGTTCGAATCTCTTCTGTTGCGGTAAAGGAATATAATTCTACAGATGGTACAAATTGTGAACTCTTTTTTCTCTTTTTAATTTTGATTTTGTCTGTCCATTGGATTTCAATCACTTTTTTCTCTTATTTGTTGCATCTAGATTTTTTATAAAAAACAAATGAATTTTATAGAGTGCTCATTTTATTTTCTGGTTTTAGGTGTTAGCAACAAGGATGAACATAAAAATGAAATAATTAAAAATATATTTGTGAACTTCTATTCGAAAAATAAATAAGACAATAGCTAAATATACCGAGACAAAAAATAATAAATGTATAAAAATATTAAAAAAAAAAAATACATTACGGATTACGCAAATTCTTTGGCCTCCTTTGTTTTTTCCAAATAAAACTCTTATAGCGATTATACGGTTGAATTAGGGTTAACATTTTAGGAAATAATAACACAAGTTATTGCTAATAGTAAATAAAAAATAGACTAAATATCCGTTAACTTAATTTTAGTTAATATTATAGTTTTTTTTCTTCTGATTTGGTCCTTAATTTTTATTTTAAGTGATAATTTGATTTTTTATATTTTAAAATGTCAACAATATTATCTTTTTTTTTTTACAAAAATACTTCATCAAAATTTTCAAACAAAATCCATAAAAATTAATTAGCATCTTCAATATAATGCAAATTCATTAAATTCATAACTTAAATATTTAAATAAACTCATATATTCATTCTTTAATTAATGAATTTGATGTTGTTGGAGATAAAAATATGAGTTTATTTGAATATTTGAATTATGCATTTGATGAAATTTGTATTATATTAAAGAAGATAATTAATTTAATGAGTTTTATTTGAAAATTTTGATGAATTTTTGTAAAAAAATAGGATAATATTGTTGATATTTTAAAACATAAAAGATCAAATTGTCACCTAAAATTAAAATTAATGAATAAATCAGGAAAAAAAATTAAAAAAATTAACTAAAATTAAGTTAAGGGACCGCGAGTGCTATTTAGTCTAAAAAATACTAATTTTCCTCTTTGAAAACTTGTCTTAATAGACTAATATAATCAGATTTATTTTTTATATTTAAATAGTTAAATTGCAAATAAACAAATCAAATCCATTCCTAATTTGTAAAAAAATATTAATTATATTTATTTTAATTTTGTGTTCTTTATTATTATTATTATAAAATAAAAGCAATTTCTCCTTATTTTATGTGGATCTCACATAAAAAATTATATTAAAATAAATACTATTAAAATATAATGATATAAAATTATTGGTAAGACTTATTTAATGATCTTATACTTGACTCGTCGTTATAACAAATGAAACACACATTCTAACTGTACTTCTAAGAAGATTTTCGATACAATGATCTATTATACTAGGATTCACTCTCGCTCTCCCACCAAGTTGAATGAACTTTGATATCACTTGTTAGAAAAAATACACATAAAGAAATTAAATAAAAATATATATAATTAAATACAAAATATAACATTTAAATGAAAGAAAAAACCACGAATATTATCTAACGAAAATTTCAAAATAAAATTGTTAATTTTTTTATAACAGATAGACTTATCTCAAATTTTCTCTAACTATTATATCAATATTCTCCAAAATTAATAATTACCTAAATTACATCTCACAACATTATAAAATTAGAATATCATAGAAAAAAAATAGATACAAGTTTAAAATATTTCTCATTGATTGATGTGTTTTGTAAAAAAAATTATAGCTTAAATATATAACTTAATATGGGATAATAATTCTATATATTTGAATTTCAACTAAACAGACCACCACACACGCGTGTAGACTGGGTCGAACATGGACTAAGTGGTATATTATTTTTTAGTATCTGAAAAATTAAAAAACTATTTATTTATTAAACTAATTGCGTGCGTTTTTCTCTCATTAATATATTGTACATGTGTCTACCTTCCACCGATTCAACATATGATCCAGTGAATTCCTTTCCCAAATTCGTGCTTCAATTTTTGTCATGGTCAAAACCTAGAAGATTTCAGATTGCAGGGTTATGTGTATTCAGTTTAATGGATAGTATATTTTTCTCTCCTTCAAATGTAGAAATCATATATAAATAGAGTACTCTGTTCAGTTGGAAAAACACGCCAAAAATATTCTGATATCTGAAAATTATCTCTGCTTCTCTCTTTCTCTGTCATCTTCTTTTCTTTCTTTCGAGTACCATATTACCAATAGTAGCAATTAACTATCATATTGATGGTGTAATTTTAGAACTTTTTTTTATGGTGTAGTAGATATTCGATACAGTTTGTATTGATTGTTTTATCTTAGGGAATTTGTGGTTGATAATTTGTATTACAAACGTCTTAAAGGGAACGATTTAATCTGCAACTTAATTCAATAATATCTTCATGATATAAATATTTTTTGAATTATTTTTTTTTATAAAAAAAAAACACCATAAATTATATTTGTGTTAAAGAAAACCAACCAATTATTACAGAGTGTTGTTAAGAAGAATCGTGTTAGGAAATATATTCCATTATCGAAGTTTACTTATCAAGTAGATATAAAGTTGCATTTATTAATGTTCCTTTTCGCCAAACATGGCCACTTTGCTATCTGGAAGACACTTTTTTTTCTCCATTGGAGGATAAATATTAGTATTACGTAACAACATGACTAAAATTTATAATCCACTATCTTACTTCAAATTCAACATGCCTCTTAAATAACCAACATAATTTGTTCATTATTTCAAATAAAAGTCGGTTTTAGCACCGCTTTTTTATTTTCTAATTAAAAAATAAATATATTTTAAAAGATGTTAGATATAATTTTATGATATATAGTTATTTAAATATATTAATTATTTAATTATTATTAATTAAATTATTAAATAATTTTTTTTTGAATTTAAATGTTAAATTTTTAAATAGTCTTATTGTAATTTGATAAGTGTTGTTCATTTAATGTCATATATCATGTTATTTATTATATGTCATTTTTTTTAGTTAAAATATGAAGATTAATTTCATAAATTGATAAAAATAAAGATTAAAATTGTAATTAAATATATAATTTATAGTGATCCACATTTACTGCATTTGAAGGAAAAAAAAAGTTCAACACTTTGGTGCCCTTTAAATAAGTTGGATACTGATATCGGCCAAATGTATTAAATAAATGAAAAATATATGTATTAATTTAATAAATAATCATCCTTATACTTTATATAATTGTTTTTATGATTTTTAAAAATCTAAGCTACTATAATAATTATTCAATTTTCTACAACTTAAAATATCAGTTGTTGTAATAATGTAAGAAAGAAAGATAAACATAGTTACAAATTTTGTAAACCTAATATTTTCCGGAGCATTAAAATAATTTACCATAGATATATTAATTACATTTTCAAACAATAAAAATTATATTATTAACAATTATATAAAAAATATTGATTCGATCAACTATTTGTATACTTAATAAAAATATTACTACTAATAAATTCATATGATATTTTAAGATTACACCTTTTTCTATTATTTTTTATCATAGTATAATTATTAAAGGTGATCTATTGTAGATCAGTGTTTAAAATTTATTTGAACTATTAATAATAATTGATAAAATTATTTGTAATTATAAGTTAAAATCCAATTATTTGATCATGTGGTAAAAAGGTTGATATTGTTACGACTCGAAAACTAAACGTCGTGATCGGCGCACAAGTTATACTCATTTGACAAACCTACCAACTAACTTAATAATTAAGCGACTAAATAGTTCTCAACAATCAATTCAAAAAAAATATATATAATTTTTCTCGAAATTTCGACAGGGTATCCTTTGTAACTTCAACGTTTTCAAATTTATAAAATTCATGTTTAAACTTTCAATTCAATCATAATCCAAAGAGCAAAATTTAATATTCAATACAACTCCCAAAAAGACTTTCTAGTCTCAAAATAGCTGCAAAATACACCACGACTCAACGTACTATACAAAAAAAGGTCCTCGACCAAATAGGCATACAAAAAAATTATGATCGATACATGAATCTACTAATAGTTTGCTACTTAGCTGCTTATGAATCTGAAGAAAAAAAATAAACAACATGAAGGGGTAATTCAAAAAGACTTAGTAAGGAGACAACAACCACCACCAATTAGAAGGGAAACACACAAAAAGTCACGAAAAATTATTTTGCAATCTTGTGGGAATTATCTTAAACAATGCTTTCTCAAATATAGATAATTCGCAAGTAAAATATACAGATATAAAATCATTAAACTTATAATTTAGCCGTTCAGATAGAAATATTTAAAATCATCATAGAAAATCAAACAAATACACATACAAATTCTTGAGAACCAAGAGGCGACTTCATCTTATTGATATTTGTTTCCTCCTAAGGGAGACATTTTCCTTATGGGTGACTCCATCTAACGGATAGTCCTCTCCTCTCAATTCTGCAACGCATCATCACACATAAATTAAGGAGCTTACATGGATAGTTCTCTCCTCCTATAGATGACATCTCTCATATGAGCAGCTCCATCTAACGAATAACTCTCCCTAATCAAAACGAGGTAACTAAGTGCACCTTCCGCCGTTAACGATTTCATAATTATAACAACTATTTCTTAAACACTTTAAAAAATCATTTCTCATTTAATCATAACTCATGGAAAACATGTTCAACTGTATAACAGTTCAATATTTAAATACTTTATAACTTATAAATAAATCAAACTATTAATCTTTTATATAACAAAGACCATGAAAGTAATTAATGATGAGATCGAGAAGAAGAAAAAATCAAAAGTTGTGTTTTCCCAATTTTTCAGTAAAACTTTGACATAGACAACAAGTAAAATAATAATTATAGCATAATAAAAATATATGACGATGATCGTCATCTACTCACAACAATGAAGAATCGACTACGTTTGTTCTCCAACAACTCCCAGAGTAGCCGACAGGACCTCAACTGACAAATTTGAGTATCACAAATATTCTCAAGACTTTAGAAAAATTATTCTAGAGTTTATCTAACTCTAAAAAACCATAAAAAAATCTTTAAATCTACTTTAAGCACAAAATAAGATTTTTAAACAAAAATACGTTTCCTAGAGATTCATTATTAGCATAAGAGTTGAGTATTTACCTCAAAGTGTCTCAATAAACAACTTTTGATCATTGGGTCATTTATCATTCCTTGACTCATTAACACTAACCTCCAAAAATTCTAACTAAGAGTATTTGTATGAGAACGAGAAGTTATGCTATTGAAGATGTTAAATTCATTTTAAGAGTTGAGGATTTAAGTGTTGTGGAGTGAGAAGAAATAGAGAGAAAGAGAATAGAGAAAATAAAAACAAAAATGGAGAGGGTGGATGTTGCGTAGCCGAAAGAGGAAAAAGAGAAAGAAAAAAGTAAAGTAAAAAAAAATGAGGTGGAGTGTAAAAAATATTTTTAGTACTTGATCTTTTTACACAAATTAAAAAAAAAAATGATAAATAAAAGAGTTATGATTTAATCTACTACTTTTATTAATTATTGGTATATTTATATTATTATAAAAGCAAAGTAAAGAAAAATAATTTAAAAACTATTGTGCGTTACATTAATTAAATGGTATAATTAGAAATGAAAAAAAATAATTACGGTAACATTAGACATTAAAATTAGTCTCGATAGAACAAATTGTTTATGTAATCTTATTTTATATTGCTCTCTGACTAATTAAATGAGAAACTTACTCATTTTCAAAACATGTGAAAATCTTTCTACATCTTCTATTTTCCTAATTTTCTCTCTTAGGTGATATATTCCCCATCTTATATATTTACTTCTTCTCTTATTAGTGGTGTGCGTGCAAACAAATTGTTTTCTAATAATAGTAATGTGATAAGACTCTCCATAATGGGAAAATGTCGATCGATCATACAGAATATGAACAACTGGGATATGGTATAACAAACAGCGATTATAAAAAGATAAGATTACTTTCTTTTATTAAGTTGGTGACTATGACTTGGATTTTGTCAAGAGGTGAATAAATGAAGAGTGCACTTACATAACATTATTTTAGTCCCACTGCAAAGGAGTTTATTCAATATTTTTGAAATAAGAGTTAATCAATTTAGTTCATTGTAGTATAAATCACTTTAATCCCCTATACAAGTGTATTGATGTATATTTTCATCACTAATCATGAGAAGCTCATCTAAGTATAGGGGTCTAACGCAAGTAATTAATTAATGCGCACGTGTATGAATATTGTAAAATCAAAATTTATCTCTGAAAAAAAAAAAAGATAACTTTTAAAATTGGCACAAGTTTCTATAAATGATTAACTAACTTAGTAATGAACTATAAACATGAAAAGTAAAATCGTGAGCGGCAGGATTCGAACCTGCGCGGGCAGAGCCCACATGATTTCTAGTCATGCCCGATAACCACTCCGGCACGCTCACTTGATGTGACGTTTATATTTCCATACTTAACACTTATCCATATACTTTTATTAATATTATATTGATTATTTAAAAAAAAAATTGGATTAGTTAACATTTTGTTGCGAATCTATTAATTTAATCAATTAATTAAAAACTTTTCATAATTATTACCAAAAATAAAAATTGAAAATGACAATGGTGTCATCATATTAAAATTACGTCTGATATTTAAATAGAGTTGATATTTTATGTACATCATAGCAATGAATTTAAATATTATTTATTTTCTTTCTTTCTTATCATCTCTTATTTTCTTTTTAAATTTTTCTTTTTTTGTCTTTTCATAATTTGGTGGAGATAATCCATTTGTCATAACACAAACATTTTTCAAACACATACGGTGATTTTTTTAGAATTCTTTTAGATTGTTTTAAAAATTTCGAAGAATTGTCTTTTTCTATCTGTATTTTATATTTTACATCATAGTTACAAGTAAAATTAAATTCGTCCAATAAAGCCTAAGTTTAGCCTCCAACCAAACTTATCTTGGGTTTGTGCTTTTTTAAATAAATTAGATCTAGGTTTCTTATAAACCTATTTCAGAAAACAATGTTAATATTATATTATAATTATATAATTGTTAACATTTTCAATAATTTAAACATACGACTAAATACATTTTTGACATATATACAAACTTACTGAAAAATAGAGTCATAATGTGACTTTATAAATAGAGTAATAATTCATACGAAAACTTTTTAAAAATTAAATCAAACATAGAAAACATACCCATGACAAGAAGCACTAAATTTCTACGTGGCAACTTACATTTAAAAATAATAATTACTCCGTAATCTAATTGAATAAATCTCTTATTATTATACATTATTCTCTTTTATTTATATATATATAACTCTTGTATAAATCTTTCGTACTAAAATTGGAATGCTCATTACATTAGAGATAAACTTTAATCACACGTTTTTTTAGCAATGCTGGAGTGAACTATTGAAAAAATGGTTGAGACAAACATAGCTCAATCAAACTATTGATTTATGAAAGGTTTCGTTAGTTTTAGATTAGAATTGCTGATTTTTATCTCATGCTTAATTTTTATTTTTATTTTGATAGGACAGGCAATGAAAAGTGAACAAAATATACACATCAAATTTGTGTCACAGAAAAACATAAGCAAGATATTCATGTAAGAAAGAAGTTGACACCCTTCTCACATCACGAACAACATAATAAGAAAACACTAATTCAGCGACACACTTATTCTAATCGTATTTAGTCATTATTAAAAATCGTTTATTAATCTAAATCTTTTAATAATTAATAAATCAAATAAATACTAAATGTAGTAATTATTAAGGGTCTTGGAAATTCATAGAGCCATGAATTATTACATTAGATAAAATGAAAAATTGAAAATATGCTTAAAATATTCATAAGCCTTAACTTATGCTTATATAAATAAGCACTTGTATAAATAGATCGTACAAAAGTTTGGCAATAATGGAAATAAAGAAAATTAATAGGCGAAAGTGGATGATTAAAGAAGATAGAAATACCTCAATTCAAAATCCAAATTGTACGCCAATTGGAAATAAAGAAAATTTAACTCATTTTTATTTATTATTTGACTCATTTTTACTTATATTTAATTATAAACGTGGAATCCTACAAGAAGAGATCGTGGGATTCAAGAAGCATCTCTATCAGGAATCGAATCAAATAAATTATATTCACAACAACACAAAATAGATTCAAACCCATAAATATCATAGAATTAAATGATGAAGAAAATTTAACTTAACAATTCTTTTTTTCTTGTTAAAATTTTAACTTACTAATGGTTTTTCATCAAAAAAGTTTAGGAAACTGATGCCTCTTGCAGGTTAAGTTCTCTAATATGAAACAATATAAAATTCTTGTAAATAAAATTGCACTAAATTTTGACATAAAACTGAAAATTCTACTAGTCAAAGGATCACTAAACAATGTTTTTATAAATCAGTTCAAAACATAGCTGGTACTAAATCAAAAATACCACACAAGATAACCTTTGGCAGTAAAAAAGAAAATTAAAATAAGTTAACACAGCGTATAGGATAGCACAACAAGTCGTCCAGTCAAGGCCTCTGAAGGCGCTTTCAGCACAACTCAAGAAGCCCATCATACCATCATACGGAATATGAAGTTTTCAGATTAGCAGCTTCTCAATGGCATCCTGCATAACAATCAAATACTCAGAATGCATTTTTAATTTATGGAACATGTGATAATAAATACAATACTTAATTAGAGTTTTAGTTCCTCTATTTTCCGATTCACGAAATTGGTCCTCCTATTTCAATATTTCACAGTTTTTGTCTCTTATTCAGATTTTTAAATAAAATATGATTATGTGACAAGTTTTAAATGTGTCATACTATATGATGATGTGGTATGATTAACATCCATGAAATTTCTAAAAAATTCTATAAAACATTTAAAATTATTCATTCTTGTAATTTAATTAATGATGTATAAATAATTAAAACACCTAGATAGTTATACAACATCATATTGTATGCCAAGTATTTTATAATATGTCACATCACAATTTTAAAGTAGAAGGGTCAATTTCAAGAATTGATGAAAATAGGAGAACTAAAACTGCAATTAAGTTTAAATACTAATATAGTTGCAATTTAGCAACTACGTGAAATTGAACCACAGTGCATACCTTTAGCTGCTGAATTTGAGATTTCAATTGACTTCCTTCATTAGTTGTCACAGAACAAGCAATGACTGGCCGGGTGACACCACAAGCACGACCAAGTGCTTGTTTTGATGTGACAAACACGTAGGGAACATTCTACAAATTTCAAAAAGATATTGTACATGATTAATAAGCTATACTTTCATAACATACAGAGGGGATGGTTGAGACAAACCACACATTTTCTCAATTGCAACACACATTAGCAAAGCTAACCATGTAAATTTTACTGATATTATAAATAAGCAGATCAATGTTACTAGTAAACATGGTTGATCACACTCCTATTTGGTCTGTGAGCGGGATACAACAAATGTCTTGCGACCTAGTTACATCCCGTGGAACATAGTCAATGTGTGAGCACTGAATAACCCTTGCTATTCAGTGCAACCAAGCTACATTACAATAAGCTGATTGATTATATTCCGTTACAAAATGAAATAAAGCCAGCAGTGAATGCAATTGCAGTCATATTTGACTTAAATATCAAGGATTGCAACACAACCACAATTTAAAACCTTTGACATGACATAAATTATTGAATATGGGGTTCAATAGTCAAGGAACTTCATAGTATATAATCACAAATCAAACATTTCAAAAATTTAGAGCAAAGTTGTAGAATCTACAATGGTAAAAACAACAAATAGACTGCAACATGAAACAACCGCAACACATAAGAGATCAGTGTATAACGGTATATCCTTTTAATTTGTTATGAGATTCAACCAACAAAGCTAACATTATATCAGATTGTGATACAAAAAAATAAATTAAAGCTACAAGAAGAGTGAAAAAATATAAAATAAGCAAGTTAAGAATAAGATACCTTATCCTCAGCAAGTAGAGGAAGATGGAGAAGAATCTCAAGAGGTTCAGCATCAGCAGCCATAACAACAAACTCAGAAATACCCCTGTTCAGTGTCTTAGTGGCTACAATGAAACAAAAACAAACAAAATTAAAAAATCAAAAGAAACAAATAAATTAAATAAAATTAATAAGAAATTAGGGTTACCTTCATTAGCACCCTTTTTGAGCTGCTTGTAGTTAGCAGCTTGTTGAACAAGGTCCATTATGGTTATTGTCAACTGAGCATCAGCCAAAGGGTATGCTTTAGGGTTAACTGCCTCTCCTGTCTGCAATTTTTCATACACAAAAATAAACCATTATTTAGTATCAAATAAACTATAATCGAATTAAGACTTGAAAGTAAGAAAACAAACAGAAAAATAAATGGTACCATTGTTAATTGAGTAATGAACGAAGACAATGGTAGACGGCTAGGGTTTATAGTTCGTATTGAACAAGGATATGCAAGTGAGACTGCAGAGCCGTTATTATAAGAAACAAATACCTTATATGATTGATTTGATTAAATAATAAATAATTAATAAAGATATAGGTTCGCCGCTAATGTTACTAGGTCGTTGCTAAAGTTGAACCGGAAGCCCATTCTTAATATATTCTAGGCCCACCAAATATTTGGGCTGGTTTACAAATCGTTTTAGAGATAAGCCCATTCTTAATATATTCTTAATCGTTTTAAAAAAACGGCCCAGACTTTTTGTCTTTTTACCGAAATAAAATAATAAAATGAAAATAATAAAATAAGTTGCATAAAATAATAAAAAGAAATAATACTTATGTCTTGATTTCCTTGAGTGATTATTACTAGTGTCTAACAATGATAAAGGTTAAGTGGTACATGATTTACATAAATTTCTATGGACTCCTATAGATTGAAGATCAAAAGGTATTTCTATAAATTTATATAAACCAATCTACTTCCAAGTGAAAATTTTCACATTTTTTTTTCCTTTCTATAACCGTTCCAATGTATCCATTATTAACACCATTATTGATATTAATTGATATCTCTGCAATTTCAAGATTTACGTTAAACTTTATTTCCATTAATTGTTTGTTCAACACACCAACACTTGATTACATCAAGTACATCACTTGAATCCGTCAACTACACTTTATCATCACATGACTACATCAACACTTATATCACACCAATTAAAGTTACACTCAAATGTTCATGTGTATCACAGTTACGATCTTCATCAAATTTCACTGTGTCAATATTTGCATTTTCTTTTGCTAACGTTCTCCACATTGAGACACAAAATAAGGAACATCTTTTGAAAACCAATCAAATAAATTACAACCACATTCAATGTATAACCTTACACATAGAACACCATTACAAATTAAAAACATGGCATTTAAGATAATTTGGATCAAAATATCTATAACACATACCACAAAATTTCAATAACCCTATAATTTCCTTACCTTGTTGGACCCTGATTTTGTAACTATTTGAACAATTGCTTTAATTTCACAACAACATTCAGGTATGAATTCATCATTCCTCTTATTTGATATGAACAGACCATTGTTCCGTGTTTGTGAATGCCAAGGATAATCTCTAAATGAAGACATTGCTTCAAAAATTTGAGAGTTCTCTAGTTTTATGGTTTTTCATATTTTGGGACTTAGATTTATGGAAGAAATGGATAAAGGAAAGGGTGATGCCGACATGTTGTGATTCATCTAAGTCATAAGCCACATAATCTATAAAATGTCACATATGCAATTTTTTTTTAATGGATTTTGTTAAAGAAGTTAACATTGCAAATAGATAATAACTTAACCTTAAATTGCACACAAAATATAACACAAACGAATTAATCAAGGAAAAATAAATAAAAGACCGAAGCAAGAATTAAACATAATGACGAAAAGTGTAATTTTGCCTCTGTTTTATCTTTGTGATGGTCTTTAAATTTATCTGTTTTATCCATCTTTTGTGGGTAACAATTAATTACTAATAATCTAAAATCCAATCAAAGAAACAATTGGATAATTCTAATTATGACAAAGAAAAATTGAATTAGATTTCACATAATAAATTTGAAATTGATTTGGTTCTCTTTTCCTCACGCAGATTATTTAAGATAGCTACCTTTCTGATCTAATTTGGATCTCCTCTCATAATACAATGGTGCAACAATTTTTGTTAATATTTAACTAGGACAACATACCACTGCATGTGTGTTAACACTTTTTTCTTCATAAAATTCAGCTGTTAGAAAGTTTTAAAATTGTTTGTTTCAACACAAATTTGCAAAACCTGGCCTAGTTGGATTTAGATTTTTCACTAAGTCCTCCAATTGTTATTTCTAAAGATAGTGGCAGTGTCACCAATTTTCCACTAGTTAAAACTCTTCCGTGAAATATGCGTTGATCCCTAAAGCAAGTTTTCAAACTACAGGTTTTCAAGGATTAATCAGAGGTGAAGCGTTGGAAAATGTTGAGGAAAGCATTGGCATAATGAATTGAAAGGAAGAAATTTGAAGAAAGCATTGATTAAAACTCACTAGTGGGGCATTAATTGCTGGTGCAGTATCAATAAACTGTTGTGGCACCCTTGGAGACCATAAGGACACATTTATTTTATGGAAATAATACAATTCAAAAGTGTTTCAACCTATCTTGGAAGTTGATGGATGGAATGGAAAGGTTGCTTCATAGGCAACTTTGTAAGTATCGTCTTGCTCCTATTTCATGGTTAGTTTTTTATTTATTTTACATTTCCATTGTTTGGAAAGTCTTGATTGAGAGGTGATTTGTGAAAACTTGCTTTAGGAAAAATAGTTCATTTAGTTTTGGAGAGAATATGATACTTTAGAAATAAGCTTAGGCAACTCACGGTGATGCAAATACCTTGGAAAGTTGTAAGAATTTATCCATCAAAAAGACAGACGTTAAGTTGTACCCAATACTTTACCTAAAAGCTAAATTACTAATTGTGATTGTGTATGAAACTAAAGAATTTTAGTTATGTTTAATACAATTTTTATACCGATCATATTATGTACAATACACAAATTATGCGAAACCTCGAGCATGCAAACAAATACAGCGCAGTTAAACAGTTATGGCTAGGCAAATATCCCAGACAACACACAATACAACATCAAGCACTTGCTAAAATTATATTAAGTATTAGAAATGATATATAAATTGAATAGTTTATATAACAATTCTGACCATAAAAGCAAAAAGATAAATAGTACAACTAAGCAAATTCTTAAGATAAATGTTCCAAATCGCCCTTTGATTACTTGCAAGATTCAAAAAAGCAAATGATCATCCTATCCACTAAAAAACCAGGGGATCAACAAAAAAATATTCAATAAGACAAAGGTCTGCAAATTTTGAACTACCTTAAAGTTAGGGGGCCAAGCTATTTGCATTACGGCATCACTGTATACAAGGTACATTACCTTATCCTTCAAAATCAATAGCAAAAAAAAGGATGCAACCAGCAAGATACTAGACTAGTTAGTCCCACCCAGTGGGCACAACAGATTCATAACCACATGGCCCATTACCATCACTGCCTTCAAGTAAACCAGAACCACTGTAATTATGACTTCCCGCAAAAACTGTATTATTTGTGGTGTCATACGAGTAATTGTTAGAGTTTTGAATTTCTAAAGAGGTATCAATATAAGATGTTGCAGAATGGTCTCCATTGCTGTAGGTACTGTTGTAGTGGTAATTTTCCACTTGCTGAGGGACATTATTGAAATCACGATCGCCATAATTGTTGTAAGTACTGTTGTATCTGTTGTAGTTGTAATTATCTGCTACAGGTTCAGCTGCATTCCGGAAATCACGACCTCCGTAGTTACTTCTCCAGGGCCTTTGAGGTCCACTGTTGCGTTCACCGGGTGCTGAACTCTCGGAACATTGGAGGAGCCATGAGGGAACTTCTTGTTTTGCTTCCTGCAAAAGGCTAACAAGAGCCTTTGCCATAGGCATGTTCTTGTTGCTGAAGAAAGCAGTTGCCAAACCAGATTGGCCAGCACGGCCTGTTCTACCAATTCTATGAACATAGTCATCTACGTCTCTAGGCAAATCAAAGTTAATAACATGAGCAACGTGAGGGATATCCAATCCTCTTGAAGCTACATCAGTTGCAACCATTATTGGTGTATAACCGCGTTTAAAAGATCTTAAAGCTCTTTCCCGCTCCTGAAATATAATGGATCAATCAAATAATAGTACATCTTCCAAGTAAGAAAACAAAGAACAAATTAATAATTGACACAGGTTTACATTAATTTTAGTGGTGCAAACATAGAATAGATGTCACAATCAAGACAGTGTTTTGGATTGTATAATCAAAGTGTTGGATTTGAATGCATAAGGGACCACAAACATCATACCAAATAAAGAATAAGTAACTGCAACAGTAGCTAATACAACTAAACAGGCACATGACATGCATTGAATACACAATAAAGAATACGGCAGAAACAAAGCAAAAGAACAAACGCTACTAACCATTTGAACCTTGTCACCATGTATAGCAATAGCTGGAAACCCGCTTCTGCACAACCAGTTTTCTAAAGCATCAGCTCCTTTCTTTGTTTCAACAAATACAAGAGTTAAAGCAAGCTGCATCACATTGAAAAACAAATTATCCAACAGAGTACTTCATAAACAGCTAGTACTCTAACTCCAATAATTGTTGTTCAAAGAATCAACAATTCATCAAAAGCATTTTTACCTTCCCATTGACTACATTGTGTCGGAGAAGATCCACAAGACGGTTTCGTTTCTCCATGTCCTGTACAGATTCAATTTTCTGTACAATCAGTTCAGTGCTTGAACCAACCCTTCCAACAGCCAAAAACACATAGTTTGATAAAAAATCAGACGCTAGCTTCTGCAGATGGCAACAAACAACAAAATCATTATACAATTCACAGACCAAGTGAATACTACAAGTCTACAACATCACAATACACTACTATTAGACATTATAAAGTACACAGTTCATGAATCGTGTATAACATCATTAGAATTAGTAACAAACAAAAAAACTAGACAGGAATAAAAGTTAATCAAACCTGTATATTATCGGGAAAAGTAGCACTGAAAAGCAATGTCTGTCTAGCGCCCGGAGGAGGCATATGCATCTGCTGCACAATATTTCGAATTTGATGCTCAAATCCCATATCCAACATTCTATCAGCCTCATCCAAAGCAAGAAATTGAATCTTCTTTAATGAAACCCTTTCTCTCTCAATCATATCAACCAAACGTCCAGGAGTTGCAACTAAAATATCAACGCCTCTCTCCAAAATCCTTAACTGTTTACAATTACAAACAATAAATAGCAACCCACACTATCATAATACTTAAAACAACAAGAAAAACAATAAAACAGAACACAAACCTGTTGACCAATTGGAGCACCACCATAAGCAACAGCAATCTTAACTCCTGTTTGATAGGCAAATTTGCTAGCTTCTGAGTGTATCTAGTATATTTCATTTTCAAACATAAAAATTGAATTTAACTATAAAATTATATAATAAGAACTATCACACATTATAACTTAATAGAGATATAATAATAATAATAATAATAATAAAAGAAAATGAAATGAAAAGAACCTGGCAGGATAACTCTCTAGTTGGAGACAAGATGAGTGCACTGGGATATGCAACACTGGATACACGTGGCATAGACGACAAGTCATTAGCCAAACGACACTTCATTATTCCAGATATAATAGGGAAACAGAAAGCTGCCGTTTTACCGGAACCAGTTTGCGCACAAGCCATAAGGTCGCGTCCAGCAACAGCAATGGGGATCGCGTAACGCTGAACGGGGGTAGGTTTCAAATACTTGCATCGCTCAATGTTTCTTTTTAAGTCTTCGTGCAGGTCGGTTTCCGCGAAGACATTTACGGGAGGAGGAACGTTTTCTCCGGTTGCCTCCACTGGTACAGATTCGTACGCTTCGAAATTCGCAACGACACCGTTTTCTGTTTCGCCATTTGTTTCAAATGGCGAGCGGTTGTTACGGTGGGAGGGATCGCAGTTCTGTGGTTCTTCTCGACGAGGAGGAAAACGGCGTGGTGGGGGAGCGTAACCGCCTCGACCACGTTGTCTGGGAGCGGGGCGATTGAAAGAGTAAGATGAATCATCGGATGGAGGG
>NC_021166.2:6853525-6876120 GCF_000331145.2 Cicer arietinum
AAGAGGTTCGATTGATGAAAGGAGAAGGGATGTTGCTGTTGCTGTTGATATTATTGTTGGAACGGAAATGAGGAACGTAGAGTGGTCGAGAAGGGCGAGTTGGTTTGTGCGCAGTAGAATCAGACCACGCCATAGTCGTTGTTTGCTTAGAAAATGAAAACTGTTTTAGGTTAGTGTAAAAGCAACAGAAGAAAATGACATTTGTGATACAAGATGGAATAGTGAGTGTGTTAATACTGAGGTTGAAAACTGAAAACGACGGGTGCGACGAAGAGACAGTTAATTAAATTATGTATTTATTTAATAATTAGTTTGGTCAAATATAATAATTTTATAATGAATAACTTTCTATTCTTTATTATAAATTTTTTTAATAAAAATATATATTAATAAAACTTGTTCAATTAATAAATCTGTGTGAAATGTATTTATTTGTATAATTATTGATATAATAAAAGATTGTTTACTTTTTTTATTAATTGATTAAATATAAATATTGTTGTTAAATAGATATTAAATTATGTGAAAAGTGGACAAAGAAAAAGGAAAAATAAAAGATTCTAAAATTAAGAATGAGGGATTAATGAATAGGAAAGGGTGGAATAGGAATGGAATGAAAAGAAATAGAGAGAAAAGGGATGGTGTGATCGTGGAAGGGAGATTGGTGGTCACGTGAAACGTCTCTTAATGATGGGTCCCATGTGACACGTGGAAAAGTGGGGTTCGGCGAAAAGCTGCTAAGGAGGAATAGACGAGTAAGTTATTTGCAGGGACTGAAGCATGAAATTAATGTTGGCCTGGTGAGGTGAAACGCGTGGACCCCACTCTCTTCAATATTTGTTACTATATGCGGCGATTGTATTCTCCATTTTATAATGTTTTTTTTCCTCCTTGTTTGGGAAAAGGTAACCATCCCAACCTAAGCTCCATTCCACTATTTCAGTTTACTTGTTTTGTAATAATGTAATTTTCATTGAACATAAAAAATATTTCGATCATTCCAAATAAATGTTGACGATTTTTTTTACATATATTAAAAATGTGACAAATATAAGAAAAATAATATTTGGTAAATAAAATATAGTCATTTTATTAAATTATTTTTATTTTTAACTAATTATTTATATTAATTATTGATATATTTTTAATTATCATAAATACAAAATAGGATAATATTTTAAAAAGAATGTATACAGGGATAATTAGAAGTTACAAATATAAAAATAAAATTCATTTTAAAATAATAATTTTTTTAAATTAACATTCATTGTTAAATAGATCAAATATTTTAAAAGTTATATCTGATATAACATTAAGATTTAAATATATTAATTTTTTTAAGTATTATTTTTATTTATATTTTATTATTAAAAGATACAAAATATATTAAATAAAAATGTTATTGTACTTTTTACACACAAAAAAAATTAAAATTCAAACATGTATATTACTTTTCGGAGTTTGGTGTATATGAGAGTTTCCCTAAAGAAATCAGCACATTCAACATTCAAATAGGTCATACATTCAAACAATAAAAATTAAAATTGATAGACTAATTTTATTCTTATTTTTACTTATTGGATACTTTATATTACAGTCTTCTTCTGATAAGTTTAAGCAACTAAAAGAGTTTAAGTAATTATTTTATTTTCTCCATTGACATTCAGCTCCCTTGTAAAAAAAAATGGTTAAGTTACATGCTTTCTATTTAATTTGAAAGTTTGAAGTGGAGGACTTAGAAATGAGGGAAAGATAGATGAATAAAAAAATGACCACTTAGATAAAAAAAAATCATTTTTTAAATCATTAATTAATTTTAAAAATTTTAATCTCTTTATTACAGTTTTTTTAAAAAAATAAAATAAGAAAAATAATATAAAATAGTTCAAATGAAAAATTGTGTTAAGTAATTTAAAAAAAATTATTTTTTATAACTAATTATTTTAAGAAAATAATTTTCACCACAATAAATAAACATAAAACAAAATTGTTTTTCTTAAAAAAATTAAATTATTAAATATCAAAAATTACTTTTTTTTAGAACGTGTAACAAACAAACTCTTATATAAGAAAATAGTTTTTTAGGAAACAATAAACTAATATTTATAATTTTTATTTTTTTTAAAGTATTAACAATATATATAGATAATTTGAAGAAAATATCTAAACATTAGAAAACTTTTCTCCAATATATTTTTCTTGTGTATAGATAAAATAGTATAATTATAATAAAAAATTTATTCACAAATGCAAGTATTTAATTCAAATTTGAAACATGATATTTAATTTAATAAATATTTAGTTATTCAAATTGGGATATTTTTTATAATAATATAAATAAAAAATGAACTTGTCATGTCCTCTCTCAAAACTAATGAGTCCATTTTAAATTATTAATGTTAGAATTTTGAGTTATATTTATTGATGTCCCACTTTAATAACTTAAGAAAATCAAAATATTTTATGTTTACAATTTAAACCATTAAAGTACCTAACATTGTAATTTAAATAATTTAAATAAAACGAAGATACTAACAAAATTATACCGCGTTTGTAACATGAGAGTTAAAAATGAAATAAGAAAATTTTAAGGAATACAATTGAAATAAAGTAATTTAAAGATTGAAAATATAATTTAACTAAAATAAATTTCACAATATGGTAAGCATTTATTAAATTATTTGAATGTAAAAAAATCATTTTTCGTATTTGTTTAAATTTAAAAGTAAAGAAGATATATTTATATGAACTAGATCATTATACTTAAAACAAATTAATAATAAGAATTTTTGTTATACTGAAAATAAGATATAGAAAACAACATACATGTTTTGCTTGAATGCGGTTATGGTATCCTATCTTCTTATTTACACTTCTGGTGCCTATTTTCTAAATTGATGGTTTTTATTTTTTGCAAATGTCTATATTTTGTTATCTATACGTTTTGGGATATATATATCTATATATATATAACTGAATTATAGTTTACAATTACATCATTATCAATGAAATATTATTCTAGTATTATATATAAATAAATATTAATCAACATTATAAATTGACATATTTAATTTAAAATAAAAATGAAATACATGTCCTAGCATACTTAAGAATTAATCTTGAGAAAGGCATTTGCCAAAATTCAAATATTTATGTATCAGTAAAAAATTATTTTGATTTTTTAAATGGGTGGAATGCATAATCATAATAAATTATTTTAATTTTTTAAATATGTATGGTGTGATTAATATAATCTTAAATTTATCGAACGTAATACATCATCAAATATTTCTTTTATTAATAATTTTATAAATCAAATTGATACAAGAACTGAACTAATTAAAAAAAATATATATTTAAATATTAAAATAATTTTTAAAAAATGAACTATATTTATATATAAAAATTATTTAATAGTTAATTTATCATAACATTATATAATATAATTAACTATATATAACTTAAATAACACATGTCCCCGTCTCTTATATATAGCTTAAATAACACATGTCCCCGTCTCTTTTTCCATGTGTACATGTTATTCACATGACTAATATTAAGAAAATTATGGTTATCCATGTTTTTTTACTCTCAAGTTGGCATTGTATCCATTTTTATCATAATTTATCTCTCTATAACCACTTCTAACTTCATCTATAACACGTGATAAAGTAGTTGTATGCATTTCGACTTGGTCAACTATTTGTTATAGTCTTGTAGTACTCTTGTAGGCTCATATTTAACATAATCATCATGAAGTCAAATTGGACCAAATACTAGCTTTCACGCCATCTTCACTTGTTAGCCGAACTGATTCAAGTATCAACTGATTTTGCATCAACTAATTTTGCCGGTCAAATATACATAAACAAATATACATAAACTGATAGTCAAATATATTGTCTTCAACCTAATAACCAATACATAACAATTATAAAATAATAATATATAGAATTTTACTAAGAAAATGAGTTTTGTTGATTTGTATAATTTTAAATATGGTTCATCTAAAGACACAAAAAATTACAACACATTCTGCTTTTATATTGAAAGAAAGAGTCATTTATTTGTGACATTTTAAGGGATATGATGTGAGAAAATTAAAGTGATTGTAATTATGTATTGTTATTGCTGGAAAAATGTCAATTTAACGGAGACTAAAATTGTATTTGTTCGAAGTTAGCAAATTTGCAGAAAAAGAAAAATCAATAAATATGGACAAAATAAATTTGAGTCTGCGGGGTGTAATTTAGGATTTATTATTTTCTTATATATTATAAATTAAATAATCAATTCACTTAAGTCTGCCAAGTAATACATTATTTTCATATATTTAAATATATGAGACAAGACTTTAGATTTTTTTAATATTTAAATACTTAAATTATTATCTGATAATGACTTGTAATTATATTATAAACACTTTAAAATTGATCTAAAACATATGATTGTCACATCTTTATTTTAAAATTTATTTGAAGAGTTAAAAATCATTACAGATATTTTATATATCACTTGAATTACAATTAATTTTAATAATATGTAGTTCCTTAAATATATTTATTATTTTTCTAATGCATGCGTAGTTTGCAGAATAATTTAACTATCTTATAAAAAAAAAAGTTTAAATATAATTTTAGTATTTTTTTTTTACTTAATATTCATTTTGGCCAACGATCTTTATTTTGATATTTTATATTTTATATTTTATAATAGTGTATTTTAGTTCTTGTCATAATTACAACAAAATTTATAACAAGTAGGGATGGGAATAGGCTAGGCCGTCCGACAGGGGCCTATGGCCTGGCCTACTTATGGCCTGGCCTGGCCTGGCCTATTTAATAAAAAGACCAGGCTCAGGCTATTTTTAAAGCCTATTTATTTAAATAGGTCAGGCTCAGGCTTATAAAGAAGCCTATTAGGCCTGACAGACCGGCCTATATATATTTAATTATTTATTAATGTTATTTTTTATTATTATATTAATAATATTATTTCCTATTTTAAATTTTATCAATTAGACAATCACTCAGTAGTCATTCCATATTCGATAGCCATTCCATATTTGGTAGTCGTTCCATATTCGGTAGCCATTCAATTAGTCAATAACTCAGTAGTCCTTCCATATTTGTTTGAGAGGTAATAATTGGTACATTTGTTTCAAAAAAAAATCTATTCTTTGAAACCAAGAATTATGTTTTAGGGTTTAAAGGATGTTTGTTTCAGATTTTTTAAAAATTATTTTGTTAGAAATATTATTTTTTGTTTAATATATATAGATATATACATTGATATTGATATGTGGAGAGCATTTAAATATTTTAATATGAATAAGGCTTTTAAATAGGCTTCCAGGCCAGGCCAGGCTTTTAAAAAGGCCAGGTCAGGCCGAAAAAAAAGCCTATGATAGGCCGTAGGCCAGGCTTAGGCCTAAAAAACTAATCGTAGGCCAGACTCAGGCCTTGCAAAGCCTGGCCTGGCCTGGCCTATTCCCACCCCTAATAACAAGATACTATCATTGGAATCCCTTATACTATTATTTGAAAAAAACATTCATTTAACTAAATAATAGACTTCTACTTGAAAAAAATCCTCTTTTTTTAAAATATACTTAAACTCTTTGAAACGAAAGATATTGATTAAAGTTAATTGTTACATTTCTAAAAATAGTGAAAATATTAATAATTGTTTTTAAAATTGCATTTTCATTAATTAAACTAGCATTTCATTTTATTTTTACGACAATAATTTATTTTATATTTTAACATCATTTCATTAAAATAAAATCAACAAATAATTATAAATTAAAAAAACAAAACAAAACAAAAAATAACATACATTTAGATAAAATAGCTGATAGCTGATAAACTAGTTTAACGATTTAATCAACTAAAAAAATGTAAAATGACTTAAATAACATTTTTAATTAATAATAAATTTTACATCAATTAATATTTAAAATATTCAAACTTTGTAATTTAAAATTTATTTTTTATTAATTTAAATTTTTTTAATGTAATATATTTTTATATGTTGTTATCAAATTAACTTTTTATTCACTAAAATTTTATTTCAAAATTTATTCAATACACGTATGTCAAAATTATAATAGTGAAATTTAACGATAGACGTACAACAATTAACATATAATAATAATACTATAATTAAAATAAAAAACTAATACAGCACAAACGGTGAAGGCAGGGGATTTTTTTCAATATATCTATTTAAAAAAATCTAAAATACCTCATTTTAAATAAAATATATTAAAATATTTTACATTTTTTTGTTCATTAGGTCGCATCTATATGAATAAATAAAATTGGGGTAGAAGTTGGTAGTTGGAGGTGACCTTCTACACGTATGTATTGTATTTATTTTTATTTTTTGTATTAATTGATAAAATATATAAATATAATAAATAATTAAAAATTATAACAATTAATAATAATAATATAAAATTAATTAAAATTAGTAAAAATAATAATTAAAAACATAGATATATATTAGAGTTGTTGTTAACTTTCTGATAATATTTTAACAAATTACTTCTATTTTTTTTTATCCACTTGTTAACTATTAACTATGTGATATCGTTGCAACTAATTTTATTTATTGAAATATAAAATAATTGTTTAAACATAACATTATAGCATATTGAAAGATTTTGGCATGTCCACATTTTTTTTTTTTTGCATGAAATAGTCAAATTGTGTTTTTTAGAAAAAAATAGAAGAAGATACATTTACATTAAAAATAAATTAGACGTTAAGAATAAAATGTCAAATATATACTATATTGGTTATTTGATCATAATTTAAAATATTATTCCAATATTATTTTAATATAAACGGTGAAATATATATACAATAAAATGAACTTAAAAAATGACCAAGCAAGTGAAATATTCATTACTCCATCCTTCCTTTATTAAGAAAAATAATTGTAGTTATAAATTCATAAAAAATGTGTTATTTTTATGTATATTATCTTTATAGTTATTGATATTATAAAATTGAGAAAAAGATGTTGCATTTTCTAATGATAAATCATTTAAAAATACTTTTGTGGAAAATCACTAATGTATATTGAATTTTGTGAATAGTCTTATATTAAGGGATAAAAAAAAGTAAAAAAAAAAGTCTTATAATTAAGGACATAAAGAATACTAATCATGTAACACTAAAAATTTAACAATGAATCTTCAGAAAAATTTAATAAATAATATGAATGACATTAAAAAATTTAATTTTTCTACACTATAAGGGCATACAAAAAATTAACATAAATATTTACGATTTTTAAACAAAATTCAAATGAGACTTAATTAAACTATAAACTCTCAATATGTGATCCAACTTTGATTCATAACATTGAAGAACTGCTGAGCAATTCAGATACTCTTCATACTTTCAACATTTACTTGTTACCTAAAAAACATCACCCTCAACATAGTGAATATAAAATTCAGTAACATAAATTTAATAAAACAATTATATATATTTTCTAATCATACTGTTGTACTAAATATGGAAAACCGTATCGAGAAATTATATCTCAATTTATTAAAACTCTATTTATTTGTAAGCTATACTTAAATACTTCTAGTATCAAATATTTCAAACAATTTAATTCACTAGACATGAGTAATCTTCTCACTTAAACTCTACATATTAAGTAAGTCATAAAGACTACATTAGTTTCACACAATACCTTCTACTTGAATTGCCTCTTTTGGTAATATTATACCTATTTAAGTCTATAAGTGGTGCCTCACCCCATTTATCATCGCTTACCCTCTCATCGCTTACCCTCTCACTCCCATAGTATATAAATGTAGAACACACACATAAACACACGTCTTCTTTTAGACTCAACCAATTTTACTAAAAAAACAAATTTTATAACTCAAGATATAGATATTTTAAAATGACTAATGGATAACAACTTATAAAATAGAACAATCTACTCTGTAAAGTCACAAAATTTGTTAAATTAATATAAATTTTTATAGTTACAATGTACTAGTAATAAATTTTCAAGAGCAATTGTTTTCACTCAAAACCGACTCATATTACTTATGTTATACACATTTTAACTCAACTACATCCTAATATTTTTAAAACATTATAACTTTTGACAATTTAATTAAAATATCAAATGATGTTCGAATTGAATAAATTATAATATTATAAAAAACTTAAGATGTCTAGTTTACAAATATAATTTTTATTCTGCACAACAAATATTCAATTAATACAGTTTAATAAAATAAGGTATATATCTACAAAAACAAAACAACATATTTTTTTTTTCAACTTGTAACTCAATGTTTTTTATTAATAGGACATAAATCAACTCTAAACACTATCAATGGAGAAAGTTATGAACAAAATATCAAATGTATACTTATACGGGTTCAAAGACAACATTATATTTTTTTCATTTCAAACTTTATATTCTCAAGTTCATCTGCTCAACTAAGTAAAATATATTTCAAAATTCAACATAAATTCAATTAGTTATCAATACTAAACAATTATCATCTCATCACTAACCTAACCACAACACTTAATAATCATAATAAACAACAACTCTTCATAGTAATTAAAACAAACACATGCATTGTTAATAATCAATGATACTAAATCAAATATGATTATCACAATACCCAAAAATACAAATCATGAACA
Organism: Cicer arietinum; assembly: GCF_000331145.2. Lineage (NCBI taxonomy): Eukaryota > Viridiplantae > Streptophyta > Magnoliopsida > Fabales > Fabaceae > Cicer > Cicer arietinum. The sequence continues at coordinate 6,862,219 of NC_021166.2, forward strand.
TTAGCAACATACCATCAAGATCTCTAAACACATCTAAAATAGGTTTTATATATTACCTCTAAGAACGAAAATCAAATGAGATAAAATTCACCATTGTTAAAGTTTTATGTTTCCTTTTCAAACATGCAAGAATCCTAACTTCAAAATTGACTTATTATTTCTCTATTCTCCTTCCATGACTGAACCCTTAATCTTCTTTGTCTTCTTGTTTCCTTCGTGTCATTCTTCTTTGTTCTCTTCATCCCTCACTCCTCCTTCCTCTCTCACAATTTCCCTTATCTCATTTTTTCTTTCTCTCGACTATCTTTCATTTTACGGTTTTATTTTTGGGTCTTTCTTTCTTTTCTTTTTCTATGTGATGAAATGAAGTTAGAAAAAGTCAAAGTTGCATGATCCTCATTGGTTAGGTTTGAGGTGAATGAAGGCAAGATGTTGAGTGTCATGAGCGTTGGTTTTTTGGTTCTTTTAAGAAAAAAAATTTCATCGCTTTTTCTCTGTTGTAAGATTAAGGGATATAAATATAAATAAGATATTTTAATTTTCTATAGTTTCTATTTTTACATCCAAAAACTCCTATTACTTTACTCATTATAAAATTTCTTCGAAGATCTAATTATTATATTACTAACATCCTAAAAGTATTAATATTAAATAAATATCTTATCATTCAAATTTATAATAAATTATACTACAATCCACTTATTTATGCATATATTTCTTTGAAACTAGTACCTTCATCTATTTTTTAGCAATAATAATAATAATAATAATAATAATAATAATAATAATAATAATAATAATAATAATAATAATAATAATAATAATAATAATAATAATAATAATAATAATAATAATAATAATAATAATAATAATAATAATAATAATAATAATAATAATAATAATAATAATAATAATAATAATAATAATAATAATAATAATAATAATAATAATAATAATAATAATAATAATAATAATAATAATAATAATAATAATAATAATAATAATAATAATAATAATAATAATAATAATAATAATAATAATAATAATAATAATAATAATAATAATAATAATAATAATAATAATAATAATAATAATAATAATAATAATAATAATAATAATAATAATAATAATAATAATAATATTATTATCATCCAAACAGACTAGTTTTTCTTTTTCTTTATCATATAGTACAAAATACCACTTGTAACGCAAGAGTTGTATATATATTATTTAGAGTTTATGGACAGTTGATAATCACTGCAGAAAATGAGGGTGAAAAATTCATAGATGAGTTTTACATGAAAATTTATATTCAAAACTGGTTCATGAATTTTTCACCCTCAATTTTATGAGATTACCAAACTTACCCTAAATCTAATTATTCTCTGCCATCCAGCACACAAGTCATCTTTATGTTATACATTGTTTGCAGGAACATAAAACAAAAAGCTAACATTAAACCTGATAAACAACCTACTCAATTTTCAAAATGTAACAGCTGGTATCAATAAGATTAGTAAACATCTCATCTATGTTATCACCTCGTTTGAGACGGAATGCAACTTCGAAGTGCACCATGGTGTTCCGGTAAGATTTACGATCAAAATAAGATGTTTTTAATCATGACAAAACTCCTCACCAATTTTTCAGCACTATACAACCTTTAAGCTTGAAGAACCTGGCAGTGAACTATGTGACTTTTGGGTCGGTTTCTACCAGAAAGGCTAGACCACAAATTTGTTACCAAGGTTTTGAACTGTCCTTTCCCTGCAATAGTTTCCCATAACTGTTCAGCAGAAGATCCTTTCAAATCTTCAAGTTTTGAAACGTCAACCAAAGAAATGCTCATATTATTCCGGATAATACAGAGTTTCCCATTGAGGGGGACAAGGGCAGCAGCCTCCAAAGCCCGCGAACTCCCTAAATGCATTCTACTGTCGATATGCTTGCTCCATGAATTTGTAGCCTCATCATAAACCTTAAGTTTGCAGCCATCCTTGCAGTCTAAAGCATAAAGCTTTCCATTAAGGGTAGCGCTAGGGTTCCTCCAACCAGAAACCATTCCATCATGAACAGGGTACCAACTATCGTTCTCTGGCAGATAAACCTCACTCAGAACCTGTCGGTGAGAACCAAGTCCCTGCAGGAACCACTTCCCATCATAGACAACTCCAATGAAAGGAACCATTGCAGTGCTCATATCTGAAATAAACGACCATCGATTTTTGTTGGGATCGTACACTTCAGCTGATCTCAAGGACCGATGCACACCTTCATTCTCCCCACCAGCCACATACAGACAATTGTTTATAACGCACGAGCCAAAGAAGTGCCGCCTACGAAGCATGTCCGGGGCACGGTGCCATTTATTTGTTCTAGCGCTGTAAAAAATGACGCGTCTCATGGATCCCTTTAGCGGGTCCTTCCCACCAAACAAGTATAGGTGGCAGCCATTCAGAACAGCGCATCCAAAACCAAGAGCTCCAAAATATTCCTTAGGAACAGGAGGCAGGGGCTGCCATTGTTGATATACAGGATCAAAAGCATGCCATGAGATTTTACCGTCTCGGTCTCTCTTAATGACATATATCCATTCTTCCGATATTCTAAGACTCTTGCGCAAAGAGTAAAAAAAGTTACCAACCAAAAGCCGATACCATCTTTTGCAGACTAGCCGGAGTTTGCGGTGTTCAACCCGTGGGACTCGGATTAGGCAAGCAATAGCAAGATCATCAGGGAGTCCTGGAAGTAGTGGGGATTGATTGCGGCTTCTGTCACCACGTGCTGGCTTGTTTCTAGTTGGGTGAATGGATGGTTTAATGTCAGGCCGAAGGCAGAGCTTAGTTCCAGGGACATACTTCTTTGCTCCAGCAACAGTTCTAAGGCCTGTATCTACTCTACATAAACATGCAGTAGTATCAACCTGCACAGGCACATGGAGTTATGATTTATGAATTCAAACACGAGATACCATCCATGTCTCAGCATCTTATACAAACAAAAACCAAAGAATCAGCAGATAGAATAATGTTTATATTAAGGAATATGGCATAAAAAATGAGGACAATTTACAATCATTCCAGTTCAGATAAAATACACACATATTAGCTCATCACCAATATATGAATCATGGGAAATTAAATCTATAATCAGCTTTATCACATTTTGATGAAAATTGATATGCATGAGTTTGCATGCACAGTATGAAAAAGCATTCCCAGGTCTTGTGTAATGAGATGAGATCAGCATGAAGTCCATGCAAATACATGATAGTACACACAATTCAAGCTCTCACATATGACCTGTTGGAAGACAACTCATCCATTAGTTTTAAGTCTAACAGTCCCAACAATTTAGAATGAACATCACACTTAACTTTATAAGGAAAAGTACATCACTACTTAATTATAGTCCATCTCAAATTTCCGAGATATATGTCACTCGGTCTCTCTTAATGACATATATCCACTCTTCTGATATTCTAAGACTCTTGCACAATATTATACCCTTTTTGAAATCACAACATACATTTAGTATGCATTTCTCATCCATTCCAGCCAAGAAACAGAAACCTATAGGAAAATACATCCCAGTGATTAAAAGAAATTGACACGGATATTGAAACTGGCCCTCATTTTAGGGAGGTTCAAATGCCAAAGATAGAACATATGAGGGTAACAGAAGAAAAGTTGAATGAGTAATGGAATTCAAATTTCAATTGAACAAAATCTCAACACTATAAAACAACCAGCTTCTTCAAGATCAATCCCTATTTCCTAAAGTATTCCCTTCATCCCCCCAAGTACAACAACCAAAATTAAGTCATTACTGAAGCTCATTTTAAGTACCACATACATATGTGTGTAAACCAAACTCTAATGATATAAACATTAGCAGTTCCTATATCTCCAAAGAAATTATCATACAGAAAATTATGTCAAAATATAACCTTGGCAGCATTGGTTTACCTCAATAGCTAAATATGAAATGGCATAAAACTAGCAATAAAAAGAAAAAAGAAGGATAAGAGAAGTGTAAAAGCAAATTACCAAAGGAGGTTGAAGAACTCTGTCCATCTTCCTTGGCTCCAATGGTTCAGGCAAAAAAATAAAAACAACCTTAAAAATCTAGTCTTTATCCCTCAAACACCATACCCAACACAAAATTTGAGAGACTCCAGTTCCAAAAATGTTTCCTAGTTCACTTTACTCACTTGAAAATTGGGATTTCAGAAGGGAATTTGAACTACACCTTTCCAGCTCAAACAACATGATCAAAGAAAACCCATGTGGGGTATAAAAAACTCCAAATCGAAAATTGCCAAAAAATCAAGTCAAATCAAAACTAAATTTTATCTTAGTTAAAAAGAGGTGCAAAACCTAAATGCGAAACAGCACGAAATTGGGGGCAAAAAGAAAGCAGTGAACGAGGTAAAGAGAGCCTTTTGGTTGTTAGCATGAAATTTCAGTGGAATTTAGGGCCCATCATTTCAACGGCACAACCTACAAAGCATAACAAGAGTGTGTTCAATTCAACAAGAGAACTTGTGCAAGTAGAAAAAAAGGGGAGGGGGGTATGAATTAGAAATTAGAAAATTGAAAAGAAAAGAAAAAAAAGAGATGAAAGCAAAACCATTAAAAGAGGAGATGACACCTTGGTGATTGTTAATTGGAAGGTAGCTATTTGTTTTGTTTGAAGCTCAGTGGCTTTGGTGTTGTTTGAGTTGAACATTGTTACAAATCAAAAGACTTCAAAAAAAAAAACAAAACAAGGGGAGAATAGAATCACAGAAGACAAAGATTCATAACAAAATAATATGGGTCCACATTTGAAGAAAAAAATACTACTCCCCACCAACTTATTTGTATATTCAATTAAATAATAATACTAGATTTTGCTGGGTGTGTGTTTTGTTTGACCCAATGCACTTTTTTTTTTCTTTCACAAAATCACCCAATGCATTTCATACTGTATCTGCATGAAGCGTGATTAATTGATTATTTAACAAGAGATGTCTTTTATTTTATTTTTTAAAAATAGCTGATAATACTAAATAATTTTTTTTTTGATGTCTAATGTGTTTGATGGATTTGCAATTAGTATATTTCTTCGATTAAAATTCCTCTTCTCTTTTTGGTTGAACCAAACACACGAGACGAGGACTCTTGTTGTGAACCTTGGGCACCCTGAGGGCAATTTGGTAGTTTTGATAGTGCTTTGGTTGGTGTCATATCATTCTATGCATATAATGATTAGAAATGGACCATGTTAAGAGCTGAGTTACTAGTACCAAATGGTTGTTCCTTTCCCCCCTGTTGCACTCATAATTTTTCTGTTTTTGATTGGATTATCATCACTCGGATACCTACAAAGTACTCATACACATATGCTTTTGCCATTTGATTTCCCTTTTCTTTGTTTTTATCTTTTTTGTTTGGTTTCAAATAACATGTCCACTAAACTTTCACATACTAATTGCAAATAAAATTGTATTATTGGTTTCAACTTTTTCTCCAACATATCAATTATCTTTGCAATATTTTATCATCACTTAAGAAACTATATTGTTAATGAAAAGCTTTTTGCCATTTAATTATAGATTAACATGTTGTAATATTATGTCATAAACAATATATAAAAAAAAATATTATGTAATATCAATTAATTAATAATGATATGTAATTGGACTTTGTGATAAGAGTTTAGACACCTTAAGTAAGAAGATATGAGTTCAACCTCTAATTCATAATTATGAAGAAAATCTATTTGAGAAGGGAGAACTCACTTTGATTATTCTTAAACATCAAATGTTTATGTTGTTGAAAACGGAGATCAATCAGTCAATAAACCAAAAAATTTCTTGATTTCTCTTCAGAAAACGTATAATGATTGAAAATGAAACAGAAATTGATCAAATTTATAACGGAGAACGTTCTCCTTTTTCTGATTAATAGAATTAAAGTCTTGCAATTCTAAAATGAATTTAAACAATTGTTAACTCAATTCATAGATGAACTCCTGCGTTTGAGACACTGAATACGACTTCGAAATATCACTTCTTGAGATAAATAATTACAAAGTTTTCTTTCCGTATTTTTTTCTACTTAGTGTTAGTGTGCAAAACTAAAACTGCATTATGTTAGTTGCTGCCCAACTACTTATATATACTAGTTTGTTACAAAATGTAGTCACAACTATTTTAACTGAATAACTCACTGCTTCAAACTAGATTGGCTTGTAAATAATCATCCTCGGCTTATCTTCAAAGTGTTGTTAATTGAGTATCACTTTTAACAATTACCTACACATATCATGGTTAAAAAGAAAAATCAATTACTTAACAAGTGAATATTTTTTAATATAATAATATTGCATCGCATTATGACTCAGCAATGTAATATTGAATCACAACTTATGCTATTTAATTGATGAGAAGTAACATCAATATAAATAATATTGCTAGATACTATCAAATTGATAGGAGAGCTTGTTCACATTAACTTCTAAATTACAAAGGAATATTGCAAGTAGAACGTGATACCTCAAATCATAAGAGGAATGGAAAGTTTGAATATATATATATATATATATATATATATATTTATTGTATTCTTCTTGTAGGCACTGTCACAATTGCATGATCAGATTCCTCAATGGTAAAATATTTTATCTTTTCATCATGAATTAGAATATGATACTAGGATATTTTAATTGATGCTACGTTGTGAATGGAATTTAAAGCATTTAATGGGCGTGGTCTCCTACTTATCATGCACAAAGTGCTGCTTTAGCTCTCATTGCAAATTTACTAGAGGTCCTACCATTTGTCATTCATGGAGACAACAAAGGAAAGTCACATCTACTTTTTTTAATTAGTGAATCACATTTACTCATTTCCCATTTCTTTATTCATCACAAGTCCTCCCAATTATATATTTTGCACTAGCAATAATTTAATAATTGTAAATAAAGTATGTGATATCTTTTAATTATGCGGTGAGAGAACACCTCTTGATTTTACAATTAAAATTTATTGATTTTAAAATATATATTTTTTAAAATAAATTATAATATTATGATAGATTGTGTATTAATTAATTTTAAAAAATATTTAAAATTTTAACGATTATAGATGTTGTCTCTTAAAAATAGACTTAATTATCATCTTTATTTTTACAATTGAAATTGTAATTTAAATGATACTGATTCGATAAAAATAAAGAAAAATTATTTAATATTTGAAGTATCTAAATCCTATTAAATATTAAATATGTAGCAAAAGGTACATTTTAAAATTCTATTCACACTTAGAAGCTAAAGTGTTTAGCTTGCAAGTTTTTCTAAAATCTGCAACTACTCCAATAGGCATATGGTTGCATCACAAAGTATCTTATTTTAAAAGATATGTATATAAGTGTGCCATACTTTTCCACATCACTTGGATTTCATTTAATTCCTCATGTATAGTTGACATGAAATACTACCTTTCCAGCTAGATACTCCTTGTCGTCGCATGTTTAGAGCTCTTTTAGTCTAATCTAATCTTTCAACCTCCATGACCATTAAGCACACAATCTCCTTTTTATATTCTCATTTGAATTAATAATTCTAATTACATGACGTAATTAAAATGGGCCTACCAAACATTATTCATATAAAGTTTTAGACAAATCGGCTGTTGGAATATGATATTTGATTAAACCCCACTTTTTAGTAACAATTTTCTCATCGTGACTTTATCATACATCAGTTTAATTTTTAATTACAATTTATCTCTACCGAATGCCTTGACCACAACTCCTTGGCACCACAACTAAATGATAAAATAAAAATATACTGCTTTTGCTTATTCGTTAGTGTTTGGTTTTATAGCGGGGTGAATAAAAAATCATTTGAGACACATAAAATTAATGGACATATCTGGGGTATCTATGTCGATTGAAATTATTATTATTTTTCTCTAAAATGAATTTTAGCTTAAAGTTAAGAATTATTGTTTCTGATTCTAAATACTCAAATTTGACCAATGTTTACTTATACACCCAATATGAGACATGTTAATTTCATAAGGATCAAATTGTGACTTATAGTTTGTGGTGGAGTGTAATTTCATTGTAATATCAAATATAACATTAATTTTCAATTGACCTTTACACAAATGTACTCTCACATAAATCATTTTACACTAAAATAAATTTTACAAAATCAATTTATTTAAATAAACTTATCATTATTAAATCAAACTCACCACGAGTCACGTAATTGAAAATACAATCGTTGTATGTGTGCATCTTTAATTTTCATACACTCATTTAATATTTTATTGTCTCTCTATCTCTTTCTTTTTATCACATCATCAATAACGAATCTAGAAATCCATTAGACGAAAGGCCAACAAAAAGATGATAACAAATTTTACATTAAATTAAATTAAAATAGTCATTTTTTAAAGAAAAAAAATAGTAGAAAAAATTGTAATAACATTATTATTGTGAAATATCATCCACTTTAGAATAATTTACACCAAAGATGTTAGTTGACTAACTTTAATGAAATATCATGGACTTTAGGGATGAATAATTTACACCAAAGATGTTAGTTGACTAACTTTAATGAATTTTTCTCCCCCAAGTACATTTTTTTCATTTATAACACTTGAATACATTATTTTAAAAAAAAATATTTTTATTTCACTCAACGAACTAATGTAATGTTTATAACAAAATAGTTAAATAATATATACCAAATAATTATTAAACAAAATATATACTCCACCTGATTTTGATCATATGAAAGAAAGTTGAGTCAACAAAAATTAATGTGTTTAGTTCAAAATTTAAACTAAAAAATATATTCATTTTTTTTACCCATTTTCTTTTATTTTTAGATTAGAGGAAATATATAATAGTAATAAATGTAATAATTATTAAATAATAGATACAATAGTTATGGATACTTTTCATATAAAAATATAGATTCATGATCATATTATATTATACATTAATATATTATTTTTTTAATATTAAAAAAGAGATTCATGATTATATTATATTATATATTAATATATTGTTTTTTTAATATTAAAATAGATGATAAATACCACTGTAATTGTCGGTATAAATCCGGACTAAAACTTAAAAGACTATGGATTAATATATCTATCATGTATTAGAATGCTTGTTGCATAACATGTATATATATTGACTAGAAAAACATAAGACATATATATATATATATATATATTACATGAGGGGGTTCAACCCATGGATACCCCATGTAGATTCGTCCATGCATATCATTCCTTCTATATTTTTCTTTTCATTCACTCTATTGATAGAGTGTATACCAAACATTTTCCTCGAAAATAATAGCATGTGGCAATGTCGGGTCCAATCAAGAGATAACTGAAACATTTTCAAATGTACCTACATTGTCCGGTTTATTTGAACTTACTAGTGGCGTTAGACATACAGCAACACATCAAACGCAAGGCATGTGCACTCTTCAAAAAGATGCATAATACAATTTTATGGCTACTATCTATGTCACTCACCATTCCAAAAATATAGAGATTTGTCAATAAATGAAGTACTATAAGGTATAAAGTAAGTACATGAACTTAGTACTCACAGTCGTATTAAGATATTTCCCTCATCCCATTTCCCCAAAGCAATGCTTTCTATTCTATAGTGCCTTATTAATTAGCCCCAATCACAAACAGTTCCCTTTATTTATCTATTTTTCATAAAGAATTTATTAAATGTATACACCAATAATGTATGTACAAATTTGGTGAGCACTAAAGTTGAGAAGGATCAATCAAGCAAGCCATTTTCCCTTTTATTAGAGTTGATTTTGATATTGACGCGGAGAGATGTCATTCTCAAATACAAGAGATGGTTGTGGGAGGTGCATGATCAATGGCCATTTATATGTGGCTCATGCTTCACCAATCAATATTTCATGGGATATTTTTTTCCATCTTTCATATGCTAAACACTATTTTTTTTACCACAAATATTTTTTCTCTTTTCAGAAATATATTTATATTTCATAGCACATGTAATTATTTTTCCTACTTTAAACTAAGACACTATTATCTCCTTCTAAATTTCTTTCGTTCAAATTTTTTTATGATCTCATATTTCACTTCCCTCACAACTCCCTATCATTTCAAGCTAACAAGCTGAATGAAATATGGCAAAAATATAAATTAACTGATTAGTACATTAAATATTTGTATATCCCATAAAATGAAATTAATTATTTTGTTCACAAATTTTAAAAATTAGTTATTTTAACATCATCAATCTTTTCAAAATCAACTTTATCAAACAAAGTAAAATGGGTTATCTCAAACCATCGTAGGTTAATTTTATCCATCACACTCATTGATCTAAACAACCATGTTACTTTCTTTAAAAAGAATAAAAACAACCAAGTTACTGCAACAATTGATTCTTGTTGCCTAAAAAATTGCGAGTGTCAAGTGATGAGACTAATTTAGTGCCATGCCAAATCCAGAAGAGCCTAAACCATACAAAAACTTGCTTTAAAAAACAGTCATTATAACATTCTTTTACTGTATTTTTTTCTTCACTAGTGCTTATTGATAATAAGCTCATCTGACATTACCAGAAACTGGATGAATAATTGCCATGCAAAATATCAATTAAGTTTGGAGGTGGATGCTGGCGATAAATAGACACACAAAACCCATAATCCAAAAATGCCGCGATAAACACACAAAATCGATAATCCAAAAATGCCGTCGTGATATCATCTCAACTAAAGACATCCATTTCATAAAACTAAACATTTTTACCCACAAGTCCTATATCTCTAACTGTAGCAACTAAGTTAATGTAATTGTATGAATGAAAAAGAATTTTAGTTCTTCCTGCTAGCACCACGGCACCACCAGTTTAGGAAGGCACAACATGAACATTGAACATGTAATACATCATGCCACTTTGAGACAAAACAAAACTTCAAACCACATATCAAAGCTACCAATCAATAATTGACGTGTGTTAGAAAACTCTTTGTCTAAGTCAGTACTATTCCTCAAGCGAAACTGCAAAGCTTAATCTGTTCGGAGTTCATCATACTGAGGCCGGAGAGTCCCAAAAATGAGATAAGGGATTACTACCATGCATGCCATGAATAGTGTAAACTGCACAACATAAGAGTATAAGGTTGGTTACCACAATTTATTAACTTTTGGCATTAAATAAAACAATAGAAGTAAAACATAGTAAATGGAAAAAGAAAATTGTCGATATACCAGAAGCGGAATTGTCAAGAAACTCCATATTGGCCACAAAGCAAAAGAGAACCTGAAGATGCAAAGGATCGGGAGTCAGCAAAACAGTGAAACACTTATATGTTACATGCAATTGAAATGAAAATATACGACATAGTTGCCTCTTACAAGCAAAACGAGATGATTCCAAATACAGTGGCGAATGGCAACACGGTGATACTTGTTATTTCCCATTTCTTTAGTCCCCATTTTTCATCAAACCTACGAACGCTCCATGCCAAAACACTTGTATAAACGAAAATCAATGCGTTCAAACCAATGCCAATCAACCCAAGATATAAAGGCAGTCTGCAATAGAACTAAGGAGAAGATCATGAAAATTGTGATACTGATATAAAGTCAATGATTAGAATCTATAAGAATCGCAGCAACAATAAATTTAAAGGTTCCTTCATTATTTGATATATATCCATCATCAAACCAGGTTCTTAGCTTATGATAGGAGAGAGGAAAGGTCCAGTCAAATAGCGTAATATATCAAATATCTGTTAGGATACTGCTTAGTTTCATGTATCCGTAGTTCTTATGTCGCTCATAGCTGATAAGATTAAACCAAGAATAGCAGATCATGTTATGATTATGAAATGCTTTCATGTTTAGGATTGATGATTTAATCTCTACATACATGCCCTGCCTCATGGTCTGGTCTCATTACCCGAATTTTCGCTTACAACAAATCAGAACATCGATCAATAAGTTATTTAAAATCCAAATTCAGAGAAATAATAACAAGGTAAACAAACAAACAAATAAATGAACAGGTAACCTGATATTTTTTATTGTTTCTAAATGAGACACATATGTTAGTTATACATGTCTTGATTTCCCTTTCATTTTTTCACCTACCAAAAATGGAAAACTTCACAATTATACCATCGACCATAGAAATTACATATGAATGCCAACCCTGTCGAGTGTCAATCATTAACCATAGTTTTACACATCTCCCATTGTTCATGGCTCACGATGTTGTGAGCTTCACAGATAACAAAACCTTAAACTAATAAGTAAGGCAAGACTATAACAGTTAAGCAGCTCTATCTATGTATTCAACCTCATATTATTAACATATTCAACATGTTCCTGAAAAGCTAAACCTCCACAATCCAAACTGACCATGAAAACAAATTCCTGCCACCACCTTTGGTACAATAAAAAAACCCTAATAGTATTAAAGAAATAATGAACATCGACAGAATTTAAGTAACAACAATGGATTATAAATATAATAACTCAAACTGTTACACATTAGAGTGAAGTTGGAATATTGTTACCTTCTAATACGATCGTCATGGCACACAAGATAAATCAAATTGGAATGCTGATCACCATAGTATAGAATAAAAACAGCTGAAGCAAGCCAAAGAAAATTTTCAAGCATCTCGATCCATGTCCACCGTGGAGGACTTGGTGCCAAAAAATGACGCTGCCTCGAGCATGCATCATCCTCCAAGTCATCGCCACTACTAGCATAACCCTGGCTGTGTCTCTGCCTCATAAAACCACCTGCCCCAACCGGTGTTCCCCCAGACATTGCAATGCAACAGATTACACAAACAACATTCACCACAAACAACCCACCAAGTTCCAACAACTAATAATAACAACAACAAAAATCACCAAAACCTCTGAATATCCTCAACCTTAAATTCTTCTGAACCCAGAAATCTAACCAGACAATTATGTAACAAAATCAACAATTTTCAACAAATTAACAAATAAAACACCTTTGATCTCCAAAACCCAAAATTAAGACACCTTTAATCACTCCAAGAATTAAGCAGTAATCTATCTATAGTACACTTCTCAATTATGCAGTAGCAGCTAATAATCCCTCACGGATAAGATTCAAAATTAAGACATTTAAATCATTGCCACACATAAAAAGGGGGAAAAAAAACTCAACCTACGAATGATGATACCCACGAAAGAAAAAAGACACATCACACATCGATAATGATGACACTTGCCCCCCTCCAAAATCCTTGTCAGAATCGAAAACTATTTCGATAATAATTGAAAGGAAAAAAAAACGAATACCAATTGGGATTTGAATAATCTAGCGGAAGTGAAGAGAAAATGGAGGGAAGGCAATTGGAGGAGAGGGTTCAGAAAGGTGAATCTTGAAAAAAGGAACGATCTTGATATGAGTTTGTTGTAGAAAGAAATAGAGAGGGTTACGCATGTGCGCGCATGCGTTTATTCTCTTGAATTCAATTGAAAGAGTACCAAACCAAACTAAGGTATATCAGAGTTGAGGTTACGGTACTCTTCCACACGTTCCACCATATTAACAAAACTAAATTATAAATTCAATATTTGTTTGCAATTCAGATTCCTTTCGTGTGCCTATTTAGGTTGCCTTCGAATCTTCCTCCTAATTATTCTTTTTTGTCTCACGTATTCATATTCATTTTTCAATAAAAAAAATAATATATGTATTTATATTGTTAAAGTTAAATATCTGTCTCGAATTTAAATTTAAAGTGTAGCAATTATATATGAATTTATTGTTTCTTCTAATTAATATATATATATATATATATATATTATATATATATATATATATGACAACT
>NC_021166.2:6876774-6881915 GCF_000331145.2 Cicer arietinum
TATATATATATATATATATTAATTATATGTAAATATAAAAATACCATTGTAAACAAATTATATTTATTTTAAAATTTTATTAATTTTTATATTTTTATGATTTTGATGATACTAATTTATTAAATTATATAAAAAGACAAAACCACTATTGTGATAAAATGGTAAATATTTTTTACCTCAAAATCAAGTTAATAAGTATTTTCTACCAAAAGTCTGAAATTGTAAGTGTAGAATAAGTGTATCTTTTAAATTTTTGAAATGAAAATTTGGTTATTTAAATTATAGAACATTCGTAAGTTTAGTCAATTCACCAAAATATATATACAAAAATCATTTATAAAAAATTCATGAAAGATATAAACATTAGCTTGAATAACCTCACATCAAATCAATATAAGCATAGAACTTTTAAATTATGATACCAAACTTGAAACAAAACCTCTTTAATTTACGTAACTAGATGGTTATTTCGAAATTTAAAGGAATAAACTGTTTTGACTTATAATTTCAAGGACAGTTCTTTTTATTTCTTCATTTAAAAAGGCTCCTTTTGTTTAGCTGATATCAAAGGCTCTTTTTGTTTTCTTAACAGTGAGATCAAAGGCTCTCTACTTCCTCATCTGTGAATAACATAGTTATATTTGTATTAATTTATAAATTTCTCCACATAACTAATATTAATTTAATTATGGATTTAATTGATATTTTTTTGATAAATGATGTATTCATCTTCAAGTGCGAAGAAGGGCGAAATGAGAATTTTTACAAATTTTGGAATGGGAGGACTAGTTGTAGAATTAGAAGTAGAAAAAAACAGCCTTCTCTTTATCTCAAATTTGGAGGGAAAAATCTGTTCTATCTCATAGACAATTAAAAAATATTTGATGCAAAGAGTGCGTAAATCTAATAAAAATGCACATAAGATTATGAATGATTGTTGCACAAAAACCACGAAGATGTTCCACTTGACAATGCAAGAAGAGACATGCATACATGATACATACAACTTCAATGGCCGCAGCCGCCAACAAAGGCGATTAAATCTATCAGGGTAGCATATAACAAATCAAGAGACAAGGGACCTAGAAATTTCCTATATTCAGATGCACCATTGGTGATGTTTTTATGAAGCTTTTGGACCTCTGCAAAACTATCCTCCATGACTAACGACCAAGATATACAACCATCAGTGTCTTCTGGATCCACATTGGCAACCAGACCAAGTGTTTCACCCTGTTCGAGCTCAAACGACAAGCATAAAAAGTCCCGATTCGCCTTTATCCCAACCATCAGAGCTTCATGATATAGCCAATTAATAATTTGGCTAGCAACCTGTAAGATTCCAATTGTTGTAGTAAGCATGCATGAATACCAAGTAAAATTTTTAAGTTTATGTAAATCGGCAACATAATGCAATCCTTCTTTTACAAATCCCTTTTACCTGCTGCAAAATAATCACAGGAAGATCAGCTAAGTTGCAATCATATTTGTTTATTGAGTGGGTATCCTCAGACTTTCCCTTGAACAGGCCTGCCACATTAGGAGAGCCTTCTGCTTTAACATTGATGCGATCATCGATTACGACAACCTTAATCCAAAACTGACGCTTGATAGAATTTTTCTCACAATAATCTGATGTTTTGATTTGGCAACCATGAAGAATAGATGGAGGAACCTCCATAAATAGGGTCCATGATGACCCCCGAGAATGCCATGTGGGATTGGAAATTAGTTGGAGATATGGGACCTTGAAAACCTGCAGATGTCAAAAGTATAATAAACAATATGTCCACTTTACAAAACAGCTGTAGTCTAATCCAAAAGAGCAATACCACATTTTCCAGCTCTGCAAGAATTTTACTTGAAAAGATCCTATGAGCCAAAGACATAAAAAAATGACCAAGAAGACTGGATCCATCTTTTGCCTGTGCACCAGATAAACGATTACCAGAGGAAATTGGTTTTTCGCTACTTCTTCCAAATATATGTTCTTGATAAATCTGTTGAATATAAATCTCATAACAGGTAGAAATAGAATGCTGCCCTTTCTTCTTAAGGGTGTTTTGTTTGGCATCATGCATCAATATGTCTGATGAATCCAAAGGTGAAGATGCATTTTCTGCATTATTGGTAAGTTCACCTTCAACTGTAGGATGATCTTGACCAGTGGACACTAGCGATAGGTACACAGAGGTTCCTTGACCTAAACTTAATTGTAAATAATTTTCCCGTAATCCAGTCAGACTGAAACCGGTAGACGTGTTAAAAGCTTCACGATTCACCAGATCAAACACCTGGAAGAACAAGTAAAAAGCAACATATTAAAACAGGGAGTCACACGTGCACTGGCAGAGTTTGAACAAAAACTTTGGGGTGCTGAATTTTTAAAATTCTAATTGATAAATTAAAGATAATATTTTATTGTAACTTTAAGTAGGAAATTTGCAAACGCAATGGGAGAAGGAGGGGGGAATCTGAGAAGCTACAAAAGTTAGAGAGAGATGGAGCCACGGGTGCAACATATCGGTTTGGTTCATTTTTTGGATAGGAAAAAATCTGAATGTTACTTTGATTGAGCTTTTACAACATTACTCACAAAATTCAAACCAAACCTAAGAAGAACATATTGATTTGGTTCACTTCAATCGGGTTAGCATTTTTAAAAATTAAGACACTTATTTCAAAAAAATCTATTTTTTTTTTCAAACACTAGACTTTGTATACTATTAAAAAAAATTATGACAGGATTACAATACATAAACTACAATGAAAAAAAATAATGTGTAATCATTAAGAAATACATAAATACAACACATTTTTTAATATAACTTTATCAATATAGTGTGAAATAAAATATAATGGTTTTGTTCAAACATCAGTGGTCGATTTCAAATGGCGTGAAATCATACTCAAATAGAGGTTGAGTTTTTTTAGATGAAATGGTATAATTACCACCAGAAACTCACACACAACTGCGAGGTCCTGGGTTCAAACCCGGGACATGATGTCCAACCTAACAATATCGGCATTTTTGCCAATTGAGCTAGGACTTAGGAACTTTGGTTTATTTTGTTTGGTTCAGTTTTGACTCAAACATTGAAAAAAATCAAATCAATTTAACTTATTTCAATTAAATTTTTAGTCTATCGGATTATTGGTTTGACGTTTATAACCCTAGACAAATCTCAACACACAATTATAATTTAAACCGAAAAATGTAGTGTATTTTTTTATAATTTTTCTTATATGTTATTTTTCAAAAACAAACTGTTGGGGACTTTGGGGTGGCCATGGTCACCCCTAGTCTCAACAAAGCTCCGCCACTCACACATGTACGAAAACTAGATAAACTAGACACGACAAACCACCACTAACAAAAAAACAACTACCTGCTCATTAAAAATTGCTTTATGTACATCGCGAAGGAGTGAATGAGTTTTCTTCACATACTCCTCATCACTTGAAGATTCCGTGTCTGTTTCTCCCAAGCAATGCTCATCAGATAAGGGAGATTTGTTTTCATTGGATTTCTTCTGCATATTTAGTTGTGCACCGACAAAACCAAATTCGAGAGAATGACACAAATTGGGAGACACATTTATAGCCAGCATCCCAGCTGCATCATGATTGACACGGACAGTGGACATAGGTGATGACCGAATAATAGCTCCTTGGTCATACGAGTTATCAAAGAGATCAAAAGTGAAGCCCTCATTCCCTGGAACTATAGATGCTTGGCGTTGCCGTTTTACTTTCCAATTTTGCTGCAACCTGTTTGCTTAACAGGATATGTAATAGGTAGTCACGTAAGCTAGTAAACAAGACATTCTCCAAAAGTAAGCTGATTATGAAACAAATACAGGCATTTGCTAAATTATTTCAGAGCCAGCTACCTAAGGCAATGAAATGTAGTTATGTAAGATCTAACCATGTTTTTAAATTTCTTGCCAGCATGACCCAATTAGGTGTATTAAGTAAAAAGATAAGAATGGAAAATCACCTGATAAGGGCACCATAAAACCTAGCTTCCCGAGCAAGTTGCTGTTCAAAAGCCTTGGCAGATTGCTTGAAATATTTCCCAACTTGCTGCACATAGAAGAAAGTTTGTACAAAAACTTCATTACATATTACAAATCCCAGTAAAAGCTATATAAATTGTGCTTATCACTCGTGTTTTGAGTTGCATTCTTGTAGTTTAAGCAAATGAGCTATAACTTCAGTGGAAAGGGGAACTGAACTTAATATTATGAACATAAGTAAACTGGAAATAAGTTACAGTGATTTTTTTTAATTTAAAAAAAGAAGACAGAAAAGTATTTACACGGTAGCATTGAAGCTTGGTGGCTGCAGATACAGCAAGGTCGGACAAAGCTTCATTTGGTAATGGTTTTGGCCTTGTCATGCTAGCCACAGTTACTGCATCGTTTGCTTCCACCTAAGCAGAATAATTTCAACAAAACATGATATCTATATTGTTAGTCTGCACATAATATACAATATAACAATCTGTGCCATAGAAAAAACAATCTTGAACAATATCTGAAGTATGGTTGCTACTCAGAATGCCAAAAACTTGGTTATTTAATAATGGATTCATTAAGATCAAATGAAATGACGTGTTTCTTGACGAACTGGTGATTGCTACTTCCTCCTAAAGCATTGTAAGTTGACATTCATATACGTTTTCTCAACACGTAATTTCATTCCTGGATGAGTGACACTAACATAATTTTCTTTAAGCCGCATGTGGTTTATCTTAGAGCATATTCCAAATTGAGCTTTTACAGACCATTTTCAGAAACCAAATTGCCTCAAACAATTCTCTTTCATTGTTGCAAACAGATATACAGAGAAAATTTTGAACTGGTCATAGGATTCCTAAACGTAGATGAAATCATGAAAACGGTGATTTGTTGCTGAAAGAAACATGCACTACTCACAGTGTTGATGAGATCTATGATGACAGAGAGCTCCTGATGAGCCAACTTCAAATTATCCACCATGCCTTGCCATTGCCATGGTGTTGAGGTCTCCTTTGAGCTTTTCTTCTGCTTCTTCTTTTCCTCGTCCTTCTCAATGGCCCAAGCGAAGTCAATTCGCCTGATCAGAGAGATTCGTTTTTCATCGTAATCCGCATTCCT
>NC_021166.2:6882103-6951374 GCF_000331145.2 Cicer arietinum
ATTCCTGCAACAATACGGAGGGAGTTACAAAAAGCAAGTGCAAACAGAAATTAGGGTTCAATGTTTTTTGGTTATTATTGGTTTTCTGAAATGCAATCAGTTTAAGAGAAACATGTAAGAAGAGACATTGAGAAACAAAAAGGAGGAGAAGAAGAGGAAGAAACATACAAAGGGAATCGTTCCATTCCATTTTCTTCAATGGAATCCAAGCGCTTGATCGGGAGCTTGTCCAGGGAGAGTTGCAATTCCATGCCCTCCTCCATCTTCTGGGAATTTTTTTTTCCCTGGAAAGTTCCACAACCCTATTGCAGTCTGACCCGCCGAGAAAATGTGGGATTGAGACTCAAAGTTGCTTGAAGTCTAAACCTAACTCAATAATAAAATAAGAGTTTAACAGAGAGGAAAAATAAACAATTACCGTGAATTGTATGTCAAAAAAAGAATTTTATTTACTTTTTAACATGTTTATGTAATCAAAAGCATTTACAGTTACAATCTATTTTACGATCAATTAACTGTCAAATTATCTGTTAAATATATAATTTGAATTTTTTTTTACGTGAAATAAAATATGACAACCTGTTAACAATTAACTAGTGAATATGTTACAATCAATAAGCATGCAAATGCACAAACAAATTTAAATCCAGTGAATCACAATTTTATACCTGTTAACAATTGACAATGCTGACCGGTCATGCAAGAAGAGAGCAACACCAGAAATTGATTAAAATAATATCAAAAGAAAGATAATGGTATCCACAAACAGCATTTTCAGTTTTCACACCACAGAAAACTGATAGCCCAATTGATCATGCCTCCTTACCTCTTACTCCAACCCCCATCAAGGTTGGAACTCATAGGCAAGAAGTGTTGTGATCAACATGTGAACTTGTCACAGTAAATTAAGATTCCGCAGTGATTTGAGAATCATACAGCAGTTCCAATTAAACTAGATCTAGCAGTGTAGTGATACTAAAAGTGAACAGAAAAATAACATCTAAATTTCATCCAGGAAAAGCTCCCCATTTTGAGGGGGAAATGATAGGAGGCGATATTTTAATACAAAGAAATAGGGATAAACATCAATTTTAAAGATAGAAAGCTGCAAAACTTCGAGATTCTTCAAAAATTTCTGCCAAATGCCCCCCCTTTCACTCAGTGACTGGATGATCTCCCTCTGATCCCCCTTATTTACATTATACATAATAATTTGCATTTCTAACTATCTTAACCTAAGAACTTTTTTCCACCATGTGTGAACTTTCTTTCTTACATGGATTTAATAATCTTTCAACTTTAGCATGCAATCCCAAATTTGACTGGATTCCGGAAGAGGGTTTCTAATTAGCGAAGTGTGTTAAGTAGGACAGCACCACCACTCATGAGCTAAGAACCAGATCCGTGCCATTTGATGATTATCTTGGACTTCCCAGTGCAAGTTAGGATAAAATCCTAGAGCAATCTAATACGATGGATGTATCACATATTATAATTTGTGAATGGTTCATTGATAACAATACATTGTCCAACTCCAACCCATTAACAAAGAAGAAAATGAGGTGTTGGAGAATCTAGGGAACACAGGGAGTAACAGTGAACTAATAGTCTAATAATCAAGATTAGCAAGAGATTAGTACACCACATCTCAATCTAAAACCTTAAGACAATAGAAAGTGTCCCACATCACTATACTTGCACTATCATTACCAACCAACTTCGATACTACTTTTTGGGAAATCCGAGAGTAAAAATGGACTAATAACAAGATCACCAAAAACCATTCACCATCCACTCACACTAGAGTAACATAAGTTATTACATTTACAGGGTCCAACGCCAACCCATTAGAGCCCACCCTTGTACTTGGAGAAAGAAAAAATGAAAAAAAATGGACTAAGCAGTGAATTGAAATATTACAAGTTTTGTAGATTAGTCATAGAAAACAAAAACTAACATTGTAAATTAAAATAAAAGCATTAAATATCCAAAACAATTGAGTTCCATGATGGTACCAAAGCATGTTTGCTACATGCCTACATCTAACACAAACACAAATGTGTACCCTAGTTGAATCAATTACTGGTTAACAACGAGGAACATTAAATGCAATGAAGGGACTAGAGTCATATGATGTAATCATCAACCAAATTCGTATTCAAGTACATGAGACGTTATAAGAGTGGAAGCACACTATAGTTTGTCTGAATATTTCTGTCAAACACTTGGTGAGCAACAAATAAATAATACAACTAGTGAATTGATTAGGAATCATAACAAAACCGAGAAGTAACACAAAGCAGAATCGTTATCCCCCAACCCCTCAATTAGTTGTTCTTAGAAAACACAGCAAGAAAGAAATCGCAGTAGCAACAAGAAGAAAGAGAGAGAGACATACCTTGTTGGTTCTTGTGAGTGAGTGTCGCAATGGAAAAGTGAAATCACGTGCGACGGTGAGATTTGTCTAGATTAGATGTGTGCATTTCGTAACAACTAACGATAACAATGGGGGGTTAGGGATTTCGTGCACCGTCGTTGTCATGGAATAAATAAAAGAAAATAATATAATTTTTACAATACATCTTTTGAGTGTAAGCGTTTAAAACTAGTATCTTAAACCATTCACCTCCGTAGGTATTTAATCAGTCAAACACCTTACTTTTATAGATTTTTTTTTGGAAAAGGAAAAAAATACGTATAAAAAAACTTTATCTTCTTTAAAATACATTAAAAATAAAGGGAAATAACTATATTTCGTGAAACTTAAAATTATTATTATGTTTTTCAAATTGGAAAGTAAACTCTTTAAAATTATCAATTGATCTAAAATGATAAAACTATCCTAATTTTATTTTATTTTTGTTTTATTCTCTTATTGTATTTTAATTTTTATTGGAAATATTTATGTTATTTTAGATATATATCATTTTCTATAATTTCTCTTAAAAAATAATCATTTTAGACACTTTTTACTTTCTTTTCTCTATTTATGTTTCTTAATCCAAACAAAGTGTTAGTCCCTGAAAACCAAAGTTACAAAACATGTTACTTGTTGGTTATTCACCAATTGTTGGATCATCACGTAATATCATTTCAAAACATGACATTAAAGTATAGCAATAATTTAAAATGGATAATTTGCTCTCTTCAGCAAAGGAAACAAAGCTTTAAATTGTGTGTGTGTTTTTTTTAATCTATGGCTCTTTTTTGTTTTCTTCTTTTGCTTTCAACATAAACTTTCAATAGCAAAAATAATGTTTAATAAAATATTCACAATAATAACTTCAACATTAGAGAATTTGAAGAAAAAAAATCCATATAGAAATTATATAAGATCCACGATAGTAAGTAATTTCATTGCATATCAAAATGTAAATACAGACTATAAAACATTTTTTATTGGAAAATAAAGAAAAATTGAATGTGATTGTTGTAAATAAATGTATACAAACATTCACCATGTATATAGTTTTTCAATGAACTATAATTATTTTATTGTAATTTTTTTCACATCTTTATTTAGAAAATATTCAAGACACACATTAATAATCAACCTTCCATATTTTATTTATTTATTGAATATGTAAATGATAATTTTTTAATTAATTTATCAGTGACAAATATTTTATAGAATATAAAATTTATATAATAAATTATAATTAACGTATTATAATCTTTTTCATTGCTTTACCCCTGAAGATATCTAATACATAGCCTTTTTTGAAGCAATGATACATGAATTTTAACTAATTAATTAATGACAACTATTTATCACATGTATGGTTTGTATAATAAATTTTTAACTAATTAGTTAAAATTTTCTTCACATTTTTTTCTAAAAAATATTCAATAGGTTTACTCCTAATGAACTATACATTTTTTTAATTAATTGATTTATGAAATGTCACATTTTAACTAACATATCAATGATAAATATATGGTAAAAAAAATATAAATGACAAATATTTCTTCAATACGTGGTTTATACAAAAATTGCAATTAATTTATTATAATTTTATTTACATTTTTATCTATTAATAAATATATATTTCTCTTTTAATTAATTTATTTGTGATAATCTTTTAATTAATTAATCAAATAAATATTTATTAGGTGTATTTATTATATCATTTTTATTTTAAGAAATATAGTTACCAAATATTATTGCAATTCAATATTTAAATTAAAATGCTGTATTTTATTTTGTGACAAAACAAAAGTGGAAAAAAGAAAATAACAAAGTTGGATAGATTGATGTGTCAACGAACAAAAGAAATCTAGTGACATAGAGATAAAGAAGAAAAAGTAAAAAAAGAAAGGATAAATAGAATTTAAAAATATTATGGAAAATAGTTTGGAGACACTAAATATATTATAGACATTTTGAATGATAGAAATAAAGAGAATGTTGTGATATATCGATAGAAATTTCGTTATATCACTTAATTTATTGGATTGCGATAATATTATTTTTTTATTATAACTTTCACATAGAAAAATAATCTTTAGACACCGATTTGTTTCAGAGAAAAATAAATAGAAAAAGATTTGAGAGATATATATATTTAATGCAGTAATTAATGACAAAGATAAAAATAAAATGAGCTCTTGAATGAATATCAATATCTACTAAAAACACATATATTTTGTAATTTATCTTATTGTTTATTGGAATAGTGTGGTTTAGCCATATAATACATTTAATTATTGATTTGAATTTGTAAACTATTATGAAATTCATGGCGCACTGTGCTTTGAATCACTTTTTCATGCTTTAACACACACACATCTATACTATATATAAGGAGATTTTCATGTTTGGTGTTACCTATTTTACTTTTAATTATATCCTTCACATCAATTAAAATTCTCAACCAAGTTATGTGAGTGATAACTGCCCATAAGTCCTATTTTCTTGGACGATTGAGATATGGCCCACCAACACCAGCCTGCTACGGCAGCAGCAGTAACAGGAGCAACAGAGACTCCTCACATCTGTTGGGATTAGTCTTCGCGATGAAAAAGGCTTATTTCAGTTAGCTAAAATTGATCATAACCCCTTTAACTTCCAATTGTTGAGGAGAAGCACTAGGCCTCTTGTGTGCACTCAACTGGGCAAAGGAGCTCAAGACAAACAAACAATTTACTTCATACTTTGGCACGATCGATATTGTCGGTAATTAGTCACCAAGTTTTCAATCATATTCCACTGTCTTGTTGATTCAATTATGAATTAAATGAGATGATTTCCGGTTGTAAAATAAAAAATATAGAATTAAAAAGTGTAGAACCTCGTTTAATGAAGAAGAAATGTTGTATTATTTAAACATACAAATCAAACACAATATAACGAGCTTTTACACTTACGGTAAATACTAATTATCAAATTATTATATTATAGGTGTTTGATTTTTATTATATAATATCTTCTAAAATTATATTGATCAATGATTGTAATTTGTTCATTGTATAAAAAAATTTATTTTATGTAATATATAATTAAATTTTTAAGAAAAATAAACTAAGACAAACAATCCTCAATTAAATTTATTATTTCTTTCATAAGACTTTGGAGTCTTCCTGGTGGCGTATTTGTCTAATATATAATATTTTTTAGGCACAATTGTTCATGTGATCCTTGAACTTAATTTTAGATATCAGTCATTTATTTTTTAATTTTCTTCTCGATTTGGTCATTTATTTAATTTTATTACAAAAATTCAAAAATATAAAGAATAAAATAGGAGTTTATTTGAAGATTTGAGTTATAAATTTGATGAAATTTACATTATATTGAAGAAGATAATTAATTTTATGAGTTTTGTTTGAAAATTTTGATGAATTTTTCTAAAAAAAGGATAATATTGTTAACATTTTAAAATATAAAAGATCAAATTGTTTACTTAAAATTAAATAAAAGATCAAATAAAAAAAAAAGGACTGAAATATTAAATTAAAGGATCGCATGAAAAATTATGTCTATTTATTTTTTAATTGATAGAGTTTTATTCTTTTGTATATACAATAATGTGAGTATGTATGTTGTCTAAAAAAATGTAAACATACAAGTATTACTATTTAATGTCAGCGATTATTTAGTAAAATATCCAAATAATAATTCCAATATTAGATAATCCATATTTAGTAAAAAAAACTGGATAATCGATAAAAGTACGTAGTTGGTATAACATTGTAATATATTTTTATAAAAAATTTCACACTTTAACTTCAACTTTAAAGAATTTTGAAAAAGATCCACAACATTAAATTTTAAAAAGATCCAAACACTTGCCAAATTATTTAAAAAGTTAATAACATAAATTGTATGGACACTTGAAATTAATGTTGACGATATTGTCTTAACTTTTTATCATGTTAAATTTATTGCAGTAGGTCTTTTTAAAATTCTAAAATGTTGAAGTTACTCCTGCAATTCTTTTACAACTTGTCCAATATTGAAGTTAATATTATTTTTAAAATAACTCTTATTATTGAGTGCAATAGAAGAAAAAAAAAATTCAATTGATCAAAGAAAAGTTATTTAATTTTTTTTCAGTTGCACATATCATATTATTATTTTTAATACTCTACCCGGCTTTAGTTATAAGACTTATTTTTATTTTTTCATATTTCTTAATATAAATCCTTCACAACATTTAAATGCATTCATATATAATTTTTACAAAATGCTTCTATTTAATCTACATTGAAAAATATAATTTTTTTTCTTTGTATTATATAATTAAATTTGTAAAAATAATACAAATTTATCACTTCAACAATTTTTTTAAAAGGATATTACACGTTGACAAACAAGTGGGAGCAAAAGTCAGCAGAAAAACCAATTTTTGTTACGGAAATTAAAGAAGCAAGTTATGTCAATTTTTGAATAGTGACTATTGAATGACTAAATCTAGTTCTACATTTTAAAAAAGGATTTTCACTTTAAAAATAAATAAAAGTAAAAAAAGCTAAGACAAAGACAGACTTACGTGTCGTGAAGCCAGATAAGCATTGCATGTCGAGTCCTGTTTCACCAACACGACATCTACGTGTAACAACATAGTTTTCCCCATCTAAATCCAAAGACAGTCAAATCCAAATAGGTGAAACATGAAACTTCCAACACGTGACAAAGAAACTAAGCATCAGACCCTCCTTACCAAGTGCCTATAAATACATTTCTCTATCCTAAGGTTAATAATATTCTCTTAATTAATCATACGCCTAAACTCTTATACGACCGACATTACATTCATAATCCCCTTCTCTAGTTAATTTGTTTTCTTCTTACAAACCATTGAATCAAAACAGAATGGGCAATCCCCTTCAACTCAAATCATTGAATCACATCTCATTGGTGTGTAGATCATTAGAGAAATCCGTTGACTTTTACGTCAACGTTCTTGGCTTCTTTCCAATTAAGAGGCCTACCTCATTAAACTTCAATGGTGCATGGTATAATATATATAGTTAATTCATATATACATATTTTGTAAATTTGATAGCCAAAATTTATTATAAGTTGTGGAACTCATGATAAATCTTAAGTGTAATTTAACAGTCAAGCATATATATACAATTGAATGCTAATTAAATTTGGGGTTTGATTAGGTTGTTTAATTATGGAATTGGCATACACCTTCTCCAATCAGATGACCCAGAAGGTATGACGAGGAACTTGCACATTAATCCAAAGGACAGCCACATTTCATTCCAAGTATGTACGTCTTTCATATTATTTCAATTTTAAAACATAGTTATTCATATACTAGTGTTAAAACTTTTTATACTGGAAATAGTATATAAATAAAATCCATGTTGAATTGTTGGTATAGTGTGAAAGTATGGGAGCAGTGGAGAATAAACTGCAACAAATGAAGATAGAGTATGTGAAGAACAGAGTAGAGGAGAATGGAATATATGTTGATCAATTATTCTTCCATGACCCAGATGGGTCCATGATTGAAATATGCAACTGTGACAATATACCAGTTGTGCCTTTATCAGATAATAACAGCTTGTGGTCATGCTCTCGCTTCAACTGCAATATTCGAAACCAACACAACCAGATTCAACAAATGATCCCAATGTAGTAGTATTAATATCAATATGTTACCTTATTGTATATAATTATAACATTGAATACTTTTTTGTATTATATATGTTAGATGTTAGTAGTAGTGATATGAAATTTCTTATCACCAAAGTAGAATTAGTGAAACTTTTTTATTTAATCCATTTCTATAATTCCACCAACAATAAGACTGGGGAAATTTGCTTAAGGTTAAAAAAGTACCAAGCTTAAGCTGCTTAAACCCAAACAATTACATCTTTACGTCTCACATTCAATTACATTAATATGTGTGCAGTATCGAAACCGAGAAGATAAAAAGATAATATAAAATTTGAAAATTATATATATAGAAATATCAAAGAAGAGGACATTCAAGGATATATTGGAGAAATTTTACGATAAGCGATATTTTGTTTACAGAAGAGAGATTATTAATTGATCTGAAAGATTATTATTGTTTTTTTTTTATTTATAGAAGAGAGATTATCAATTGACCGGATTTTGGTTACTAAAATAAGATAAAATGAATAAATTTAAAAGAATAAATTTAAAAAAGATTGTTGCACTAACATAAAAAAAAAAGAATGTCCATTATAAAACATAATTAAAAATGAAAAGTTTTTTTTTTAAAATAAAAATTATGTAAATTATTAAATTTCAGTTGAGTCTTTGTGAATCGATTTTAATGATTTTAATTTAAAAAAGAAATCAAATTCCTATAAAAAAATTATTCAAATCAAATAATGGCCAACATGTATACTAGCAAAAGAAATAAGCTAATAAAAAAGAAGACTAGTAGAAAATCATTAAAATATTTTATTTTATCCATATTATCATATACAGAGCATCGTATATTTTATATTGGGCCTTTTATGGGAAAATTGATTGGACTGCTAGAGCATACCCAAATCACATAAGAACAATAAATCATTACTATAAAAGCCTGCCTAACTGTGAAAGTTTTCCTATAAAACATTAAAAAAAAGTCCATAAAAATTAAATTAGCATGGAATATGGATAGTGATACTTTTTAGAAAACTGTATCTAACTTTTGAAAGGGCCCCTCAGCAAAATTCTCTGCACAAATAATGTAGAATGAGAGATAGGCCATACACATGATCCAATCCATTTCTGTATGCTTTCTAGTTTATAGGCCAGCACAATTTCCACATGTAACATTGTTATCCATACGAAATGTTGTCGAATTATTTCCCCAAGTCAAGGAAATAAAATCCAATACCAACCATCACTGTCTTCAACAAATAAATTACTTCCCCACAATTCATATCACATTTATTTCCAAATCATTAATGCTGCCATTTCATTACACTATTTATTCATACGTTTCATCTAAATCTATTCGAATTCAGTAATTTCTCATAAATAATTGTCACAAGACGTTTTTTTATTTTATTTTAAATAAATCATATTATTTTGTACACATCTCTATCATAACAAATGAATACATCAAATTGCTACAGTTAAAGAACTATGGCTACAATATTAATTTTAAGTGTGTGTTTTTTTTTGTGTGGTGTATGTTCAATGAATAATGTGAAGTGGTTTAACCCTCACATGCTAAATTAATTATCACTGAAGGATGTGGGGTTTTGCTCAGGAGTGGCTCCCTCAATTTATGAAACCTCTAATTAGACCTTATCTTCAAATATATATTAGCTGCAATTTTTTTTCCACTATGAAGACTCTTCATTTTCTGTTCCATTGAAAGGGGTGTTCTATTTATTTTGCCTACATTTATTGTCTGTACATTTGGCCTTTGTCATTTGTGTTTATAGTAGAAATTCTTAGAAAGTAAAAGTGACCAAATACTATTTGTTAATAGTGATAGGTATCACAATTTATTAAAAAAAAGTGATAGGTATCACAATAGTGCATTCTTTTCAATCTCTGCAACCGTCTATATATAGCAGCTATTTCTTGATGCGAAACAAGCGTGGAAAATTTTAATATTTTTGAAATAATGCACACCAAGAAAAAATAGAAGAGAAATAATAATCTAGATAATTTTTATTAGAATTAATATATTTATTAAAGCTAATGCTTAAGCTTAATTATAATCAAATTATGCCAAAACCTTTTATCTTTAGAGTAATAAGATTCGATAAATGAAGTATTTTAATATGTTAAAATAGTAGTGGTAGTTTGATTAGAAGAAGTTCAAGAGTAAACATGTTATACCTATACCATTTTCACTCTATCCAATTTAACTAAGAAATTAACAAATCATATCATACTATTTTTACTCTTTTTTTTTTTTTTTTGAAAAATAAAGTTTACATTAAGTAAAAAAAATACACAAAAAAGCAAACGAATTCTGATATTATACAACCTCTGGTTTTTTATAGTAAAATATTAATAAATAAGTGATTACGTTAGTTTCTAATATTCGAAATCTACATCTCCGATTGAAAACTCTCTTGGTCTAATTTCACTTTTTTATGTTAAAAAAATTAATGTTTGTTTCATTATAAATAAATAAAAAATCATGGTTGCTTTACCTATATTACTTAGTGAACCAATAAAATCTCACTGCAAGAAGAGCAAGAAAAAAGAAATGTAGATATAATAAAGTAATTTGTGGGGTAAGGTAACCCATGTCTACCATAGTCGACAGATATATTCTGAACACAGAACAAAATCGGAACGTACATATTAATTGCGGTGCCTTTCATCTGAATATTGAAATCTCAATGCCATCAATAACCTATACCATAAAGATATTCTGGTGCTGTGTGTACCATTCATATTTCAACACTAATCTTTTAAAAATATTGGAATTGATGTATAAAGTATAAACATATTTTTCAGACAAAAAAATACAGAGAAGAATAGAAAAGTTGCGTTGTCATTACATTAATGATAATTTTATTTTAAATGGTCACATACTCTAGTATAGTGTACACCTACATTTTGCTGGTCCACACATATTCTAAGTTCTAACTAACAACTTTTTTTTGTCTTATCATATAGTGGTTGTTGAACAGAAATTTAAAACAGCTTGTAAAATGTAAATCATTTCTCTTGCAATATTGTTCGTTATGTATGTTAATATTTTTTGTGAGGCATCTTTACCTATAATATAAGTTAATTTAATCATCAGAAATGTGCTATTCTATTATTACGCTACTTAAATATATAGTTAAAAATTCAATTCTAATCAATGATTGTATAAGAGAATTAGATTTTAATGTAAATCAGTTTAGAATGAAATTTGTGTTGTAATTGTATGACACACGTATAGTTTTCAATAGTTCAATCTAGATTTATAGTAGAGAATGTTCCAATGCGTGAACTTGATTGTGTGATCTGAACTGTGTAATTTTAAATTAATAGTCAAACTTAATTACACTAGACAATTTAAATTCGGTACAAATTTTCGAAATGATTTGCGACTATTGCGCGTGGAGAATTATGCACTAAAAAACAAAAACAAAAAAATAGCAATAAGTTAATTGATAGGAGTGGGCGAATCTACCTCAAGCAGCTGATAGATGGAAGAAAAGGCCAAAACCACACCATCTGCATATGCTATGCTAACATACAAAAAACTTGAACCACCAATAATCAAACAATCAACTTTTCTCATAAATGTTTAGTTTCTCAAACGATTTCCATCCAGTAAATTACAAGTATTAATTCATGGTTGGCTGCAAAAGAATGAGGAAAAAGTAGTAGATAATTGATGGTGACCTATTTAGGGGGGTACCCCAACAATTAGGGGTGGCAATAGTAGGGGTCCATAGATGTTGGCTGTCCAGAAGCAGATCGCTGGGGACAAATATGCCCCAGAGATTAATGATTAGTCCCACATCGCAATCTCAATTATTTACTTTACATACACTAAACCAATATATATCAAATCTCATTTTAACATATTAACACTACCATTTGTTATTTATCCTTCGTCACTAACATAAACACATGGCTCTGCCTTTATAATATGCCAGCTTCTTCCTAATAGCCATTATTCTAAGAATGAAGACCCAATGATTTAAATCTATTGTTGTGGCGTGAATTTATATTTTATTTATATCAAATATTATAATTTGTTATTTATTTTACTTCAAAAATCTCATATATATATATATATATATATATATATATTTTTTTTTTTTTGGATAAACATATTTATCAAAAAAGTAAAAGGAGGATACAAAATATAATTTATGTAAACACTAAATAGTGTGGTGGGACTGATGCGGCTATTGCATCTACTATGTTAGTGTTTTGAGGTGGTTTTTTTCGCAGTAAAAAATATTCTTAGTTCTTAAAAAAAAACTTAATTTATGTCTCGTAAACATAACATGCAATAACAAAACATAATTTATGGACTATTTTTTATTTATTTTATTTTCTTACAGTCTAAAAAAAATGACTTTTATTTATCTTGAGACTAAATTGAATTATGTATTATTTGTAGTGATAAAATGGGTCTTCACTGTTACTCTAATAATTGGTCTTCACTCAAAACATTTGTATATATTTATTATACACTTCTCAATGACTTATTAGTCCAAAGTGGATCTACTACTAATTATTCAACAAGTCTTGTAGTAGTAATTCCTTTGGGTAACCAAGACAAGCAACACATGAAAGGGTTCATGTATATTTACAAAGGTGGCATAGGACACCAAAGAAAGAAAGATTTAGAACATGGTGTTGAGAAAGAAAAGAAATCAAGTTCACGAAGTTGGTTACAAAGGATAAGATATCCAACTAGAAGTTACAATCTTGAAAAAAATGGTTGTCACAACATTAATCATCACAAAGATTTGGATATTGAAGGATTTGTTGATGCAAGGAATTCAACATCATGTTTAGAATTAGAATCAAGAGGAGGGTATGTGGAGGGAAGAAAATCAGTGTCTTGCATAGAAGCATCATCATCACCAGCAACAATAACAACAACAAGATCAAGAGGAATCATAGTTGAAGAGGGAAGAAAATCAGTGTCTTATGTTGAAACAAAGTTAGCAAATCAACAAAAAGAAGGTAAATTTGTTGAGGCAAGAAAATCAGTATCACAAATTGAAACATTATCCTCTGTAATTGAAAATCTTCAAGTTAAGGTTTTGGTCTCAGATATGCCAAGTTTCATGCAAGTGCATGCTTTTCGTTGTGCAAGAAGGACATATGAGAATCTTGAAAAGTTTAGCTCCAAACACATTGCTCATAACATAAAGAAGGTATGCTTATGCTTTAATTTTTTTTTACCTCTTCATTCATCACCATTGAATTGATTTAATTAAGATGTTTCTTTACTTCATTACACTTCATCAAAATCCTATTAGTTTTTAATGTAAGTTTTTAAATTACATTCACGATCTAAAAATATTGCGGCTAAATACTCTTTCCATCTCCCAATATAAGTTATTTAAAAAAAAAATGTCTTATTTTATTTTTTGTTTTACAAAATCAATGAAATATCAATGTTACTTTTCCTATTATTCTCACACCTATTTATTATTCTCTTATTTCCATATCATCAATGAAATAGTATTTTTGTAAACTATGTCTTATTTTTTATTTATAAAAACATCAAAATTAATTACATTTTTTAATTCATATGTATTTATTAAAGTGACATATATTATGAGACAGTACTACTTATACAACTTGTAGTTGAAGTTATATATAATTAGGCCAACATCATTTCCATTGTGTAACTTATTTTTAAGACATTAGTTATTGTTTTGTAGGGGAAGGAAGGTAAGTATTACAAGTAGAGTATTGAGATGCAAAAACCATAAAAATGGATTGAGATTTTAATATTTAGGCGTTTCTTTTTGGAACTTTGCTTGTTGGATGATTGAGATTTGTTCAATGAACCCCACAAAAAGATTTAATGATGAAAACCGACTGGACGAAACCATGTGTTGACATTTTCTGTCTCTCTTCCTTTCTCTGTTTCATTGGATAAAATAAAATAATTGAAAATGGTCCAATTCAATTCATATGATCTAGCAAACACACCTATGACCAGATCTTTGGATCTTGACCATTCATAAGGTTACCAGATTAAGTTTTTAGTCTCACTTGTCAAGATCAAATCTTAATCACAAAATTCTCCAACACCCCATGTGTTAAACTTCATTGCCTCCAATAATTTATTTTAGCTAATCAGTTAATCATGCACTAATTATCGACACAAAAAAGTGTATTCAATTTATAATATCTCATTAATCTTGACTCTCAACCCATGTGCCCAACATCAGAAACAAGGTTTGTTTATTTATATATGTATGTATGTATTTGCCTACTTGGTTAGAAAAAGTGATTAAAAAATAGTGTTTCTCTTTTTGATATTTTTAATTCAAAAAAATAACATTGTTTTGATAAACTTATTAAATAATATATTTGTGGTGTGTTCATGTGCAGGAGTTTGATAAAGCATATGGTCCGGTATGGCATTGCATTGTAGGCCCAAATTTTGGTTCTTTCGTTACACATTCGACGGGGTGTTTTCTTTATTTTTCAATGGAAAATTTATACATTTTACTGTTCAAGACCAAAGTTAATAAGGCGTTGGGTTAAGGTACATATTATTATGTACCCAAAAAAAAAAGGTATATATTTATTATATTTATATATATAAGATTTAGCAACCACCGTTTTTGCTGAAAAGTTTGTATTCAAATGACTTGTCTATAAATGAAAATTAAAATGTAATCAAGTTCCATTCATACAAAAATTCATCCTCTCTTTAATTTTTTTATTTCATGCTGAATGACAAATTGTAACATCACAAAATTCGGAATCTTATACAAGTGGGAGCGGGTTTCTTTTTCTCAATGGCCATATATCATATGTCTAGCTCATTTGATATTTTTATAAGGTGAACATTCTCATATGTTAGATCAAATTTGATTGAGAATAGTACTCAATAATTCACTTATGCGTATCATTGTTACTTCTATCCGCATTCAGATTAACGATAGAATCAAACTCAAAGATAAATCACTAAAGTAAAAGATTCGATGCTAATTATTTAAGAGTCGTGTTAACAAAAAACAAAAATGGAAATAGAAGAAACTTTTGAGTGAAAATTTTCAACTTATACATTTCTAAAATACTAAATATAGATCTTCTAAAATTTTATTTCTTTTTTTGTTTTCTTAAATATAGACACTTCTTACCATTTTTCATAATTTAATACTCAAACTACATTATAAAAGCACATGAACCTTTTTTTTAAAAGAAAACAACAATCTAAAAAAGCAAAAGACTTAGAAAATCAACACAATTGTAAGCGAGAAAATCAACACAATTGTTGGTCTCACGATTGATAAGGTGAACCATAGGTTAGGAAGTCTAATGAGGTAAATGCATCATCAATGATGAGTTGAAGTAGGACAATAGATGCATGTCCTTTTTTAAAAAAGATAGACATTATAGAAGAGTCAACTTAAAAAATTACATTATGAAGCAATATATTTTGTGCAATTGTGATGTCATGAACAAACATAATAAGTTTGACGAGTATCGTTCTGTAAGAGGTTAATTTCGAAAAGAAGTCATACACATAATTTTCAAAGTTATCATGAATAAGACTTCTGCAGGAAGCTCTCAAAAGAAGAGTTGAACGATCATTAACATTAATTTTGTGAACCTAATGAATGATAGTAGATAAGAGAGTATTACTCATTATCGATGATTGAGAAAAAACCAATTTATTTCTATTTTTTCAAAAAACTCAAACAGAAACCCAAAAAAATAGATCAACTCCAACGAATATCTTCAACTTTAACAGTGCAAAGATTCCAAAACAGCCATTTAAAAGTACCATAGCTAAAGAAAATGTGTCAGATGCCTTGATTGATATATTGTTCCTAAAATTCCTTGGCAACCTCAATCATGGAGAACATACATGATAGTTTTAAAAGGATATTGACAACGAGAACAAAGGAAACACTAAGAAATACCATACCTATTGTTGGGAAAAATAGCATAAGTTAAAAGAATTAAAACACAATCACAACACAAGAATATAACGTGTACAACCAGAGAATTAATACTATGTGAAAATTGTTACAACACATAGACTTCTCTCACTCACACCCCAGTACAACCACACTCTTACAAAGCAAATATTTAAACTAAGTCAGATACAAGCTTAAAGTGCTATTGCTGACTGGTGCATTTGAAAACAAAGGACTAAAACTCAATATATAGCCTTGGCCTTCTCCTTATTCTCCCACACTAAAGGATGTGGGACTTGCAATCAACCCCAACAATCTCCACCTTGATTGTAAGAGTTACAGCTTCCGCTTCCATTGTCTTACCGACAATCATACTCCACCATCAAAAGTACACTTCACTTGGAACTAAACCATCCCAAAATTTTCTCCACTTGGAACTAAACCATTCCAAGAATTTTCTCATGTCGAAACCTTGCTGAAATTAATGGTGCAACTCCCATGTTGGCTTCCAGAAAGTTCTTCAGCCATCGACAAATCACCACACACCTTGCATCAATGCCAACCAATGCCCGTGTGTTGTTCTGAATCCGCTAGCAATAACTTGTCCTTTTTCATGGTATAGCGGAAATACCATAAGGACAAACTTTATCTTCTAGATGAGATCACCATCATCTCCCAAAACAAGGGAGACCTTGCCAGCACTTGTCTCAGAGTCTTTTTCAGATACTGCTCCACTTGGACAATTTCTCTTCACATGCCCAGGCTTTCCACACTCCCAGCACACCAAATTCTTTGCATGTATCTTCTTCCCATTAGCCCCACTTCTAGTCAGCAACATTGAGCTTGATGAAGTGCTTTCATCATTTTTCATTCTCCTTTCTTCAGAAATAATTTTAGTTGCAACTTCTTCAAAACTCAAACTTTCCTTCCCATACATCAGAACAGGTTTAAGATGAACATAGGAAGGTGGAAGGGACAAAATGAGCCTTAACGCTTTATCTTCATCATCAATCTCAACTTTGATAGATTCCAACTCAGAGACAATATTATTCAAAGTACTAAGATGATCAGAGATTTTCGTACCTTCATCCATGCGCAGATTGTGGAATTGCTCTTTCAACAACAACTGATTTGAGATGCCCTTAGCCTGATATAACCCTTCAAGCTTCTCCCAGAGTTGCTTGGCTGATGACAGATTCTGCACATTCGCAAGAACATTCTTTGCCAAACACAGACGAATTGCACTTGCAGCTCTCAAATCTAGTTCCTCCCACTTGTCGTCCTCCATGTTGGAAGTGTTTCCTTTCAACGTCTTGTGTAATCCTGATTGTATAAGCACATCCTTGACTTGTACTTTCCACAAGCCAAAGTTGATTCTTCCATCAAACTTCTCTATGTCAAACTTCATAACGCTCTGATACCAGTTAAAAGAATTAAAACACAAATCAGTTGTTGGGAAAAATAGCATAAGTTAAAAGAATTAAAACACAATCACAACACAAGAATATAACATGGAAACTCCAAAACCGGAGAAAAAACCACAGCCGCTGCCTAAACCGGCAACCAGAGAATTAATACTATGTGAAAATTGTTACAACACATAGACTTCTCTCACTCACACCCCAGACACCCCAGTACAACCACACTTTTACAAAGCAAATATTTAAACTAAGTCAGATACAAGCTTAAAGTGCTATTGCTGACTGATGCATTTGAAAACAAAGGACTAAAACCCAATATATAGCCTTGGCCTTCTCCTTATTCTCCCACACTAAAGGATGTGGGACTTGCAATCAACCCCAACACCTATGACGGTCATGATTAGTAAGTAGATTATAATGGACTAACATCGAAAGATAAGCTCTCATTCGAGCACAACCCTTCCAATTTGAGACCTCAATAAGATAGGATCGGGACCTAAGCAAACATGATTAATAGAGTATAAGTGAGAATAAACCGATTTGATAAATAAAAAACCTTTGTTTTCAAGAACCCGCGAGGGAAAAATAGCTAGTTATGAAGATGGAGCTTGACATTTACAATTATCACAAACATCTTCTATAAAAAGTTGTCTTATAGAGTCCTAATTCCATCGATTATCCATTCTATATAAAAGCAACAAAATATTCCAATGGATGAGTAGGAAATAGGAGATAAGGTCAAAGATTCAACAAAGGTCACACCTATAATCCAAGCTATATTAAGAAAAACATATTTGGAGAAACATAAATGAACTCATAATCCCTTAAAATATTAATTTATTTTCAAAATTTGTGTGCTACGACAAATAGAATGCATGTTTGGATCTATGTTAAAATAGTTTTAACGGGTTGTTATCTTTATTAAAATTAATTTTCGACACTATAAAATCAATAAACATTAAAAATAAAATTATAGACCAATTGAATTATTGTTGTGTTAAAAGTACATATGTAAATAATATAATATAAAATTATAATTATCTTTCATAGGATAATATTAGTAGTTAATATATACATGTTAGGAAGAGGGAAAAAATATAACATTAGAGATTGAACTTTCGACCTATTAAATTTAATTTCTTTAATATCGATAGTCAAATCGTTAACCTACTCATTCAAAAACTTAAATTTGAATAACTTTATTTCTAACATTTTCATAAAATAAAATTTCTACTGAATTTATAATAAAATATCTTAAAATAAAGAGTTTATAAAATAAATTTCAAATAACTTATAAGCATGTCCTAAATTATTTTTATAAACTTTTACTTACACAAATACCGACATGATAACATAAACTTAAAATTTATATATTTTTTTCTTCTTAAATAGTCTATAATATTAATTATAGAAATATAATGATCTTAGATTCAAATTTATATTCCAATACATCAAATATTTATATAGCGACTATTTAAGTTGTATTTACGACATAAATTAAAAATCTCTTTATACTCAGTTATGCCACAATGAAAATAATTATGCAATCAATTAATTAGTTTTTTTTTTTCTGTGTTCACCAATTCAAACCAAATAAATCAACCTCTATTAATTTATTTCACATTATATCAATTGTGTTATATTTAAGTATTTTTTTAATTATTCATATTATATTTTATGCACTTATTCATATTATATTTTATGCACTTATGTTTTTAATTATTCATATTATATTTTATGCACTTATATTTTTAATTATTCATATTATATTTTTCTGTGTTGTATTTTATTAATAATAAAAAATTCTATTTATTTTTTAAAATTAAACTGAATCAAATCATCATATTATTCATCAATTTAGTTTAAATTTTGTAAAAAAAAATTATAAAAGTTCAACAAAAAAGATTATTTCTTTTTCAATTTTTATCTATCCAAAAAATCGAACCAAATCAATATGTTAACAACTTTTTAGTCCTGTTTTATCTGTTGTTGGATTTATAAAAAAATTTATCTGCTTACATATATATAATTTAAAATTTTAATATATAATAAAATATTATATTTAATTTATCATTTAAAATTTAAAAAATTTAACGCTCCCTAATTTTCTTTTCGAACTACGCAGCTATCAACGACCATACCAACCAACTTATATTCCTATTAGCAAACTAAACTGCTTGATCCATAAAGACAAAAAATGATGAACTCTCAGTAAAAAGAAAGACTTGTTGAAATTGGATAAAGACCATGACCCGTTTATTTTCTAAAAAATGCACTATTTTCATTTTCTAGAACTACAACTTGAAGAAGACTTTTTTTTTTTTTGACTAATTATTTGATGGAACTTTAAAAAGACTAAAAAACTACAAAAGTTGTATTAATTTTTTTTTATTAAGTATAAATTTCTTCTTGAACAAGCTACAAAGTTGTATTTGAGAAACCATTGGGATTAATTATATATGTCATGAAAGATTATTGTATTTGGAACTGGTAACACTGTTTGAGACAAAATTTGAGCAAAGCTTATTAGTTATTACACACTTATTGAAGATACATCCATATGTTCCCATATGATGTAGGGAATTTACAAATAACAATTAATCCCTAAAAAACACACAAAACTGAAACCGAGATAAACAATTAATAAATGATAAACAACATGATTTGATCAAGCACTAATTAATTTACATACAAGCACTAATTACCAAAGAGAGAAATATAATTAAGGATCATATATATATATATCACCTTTTTTTTCTTGACTTTGGATTATTTGATTTATGGGTTGAAGCAGGAACTGGTTTTCCAAACAAACCACAAAAACCACAGGTTGCTACCTTAGGAGAAGGTGGGTCCCTTGATGATGGTGCAACGTTAACCGTCCGATATGGTCTTGCTCCAGCTGATCTACTTCTCTCCAGCGTGGCACTTGATCCAACGGTTCTCTCTTCTTCACCTTGATTTTGATCCCTTAAGCTAGCAAGGAATTTGTCATCCCAAACCAATCCTGACGACCCTTGTCTCCTGGATGATGTTACTGACTTTTGCAATTCAGCCATATCTCTCTCTCTATGATATGGTTGGTTGAATATTTCAAGGAAAATTCTATACCCCAACTATATAATTATGATTATTATATATATGATGATGTTAGACTTAGATTATTAAAGAGATGATGAGGTTGGGGATAGTGACAAATAAAAAATATATAAAGAAAAAAATCTCTAGGGGAATCTAAATGCTTCCTTTGGTTAAATTTGTTTTGGTAAATTTTACTTTTTTGACTTAAAATTAAGTAACACATAAAGTTTAGTATATTGGAGTGTTACTAAAGTCAAGAGCGGACGATGGACAAGTTTGTGTCTACTAGTTAGTTGTTTTCGATTTTGATATTTTTTAAGTAATGATGCAAATCTCACCCTTAATGGTATTTCCTAATATGAATTAGGACTTTATGGTGAATCCTTGTCCGGTCAAATCATCTAACCTTTACTAACCAAGCTTTGAATTGAATTGAAAGTGAATTTGTTTTGACTTGTGAATAAATATATCCCAAAAGTTACTTACTCACTTTTATTTTATATTTTAAATATACCGTAATTATGATTTTTGGCACTTTAATAAATGTATCAGATATTCTTATGAGAAAATTTTATAAACTTTGACTCTTTAGACCGATTATAAATTATAGATTACACTTTCATTTTTTATGTTGTTTTATAAGTGACATTGATACAAAGGTAACATAAATAGAAAAATCAATTAAATTTCTCTAAACTACATTCGTCCAGATCATCTAATCAACTTTATTTTCTTACAACTTTTTGCCAAAGGAGGAATCCATGTCCAAATAAGGAATAAAACAAAATAACGCATCTTATTGCTTTTATTCGTATTATTTCCAAAAACACTCAACTAAAAATCAAATTCATCCTAAAACTAATATATGGAGATGAAACACATTGCGGGACGAGGACAGAAAATGGGAAATCACTCCCTCACTCCGTGACATCCCAATATTTAAGTTAGAAACGGAGAACGCTATAGTTAAAGTAGGTGGAAGAAAATATAAATTTTAGTAATTTTATGCGACAATAAAAATAATTTGATAATTAATAATTTAAGATGTGAAATTATATCCTATTCATCCCAAATTGTGGTGAAGAAAAATGATAGAATAGGATGGAGTGAATTTGGTCATATCCCACTCCTTTCTTTTCCACTCGTAAAGTTAAAAGTGAAATATTTTTCTTGATGTGTCAGATGATAATTTGCAAATACTCCCCAAAATTGAATGCGTTACCGGTTATTAATATTTTTTATTAGTATTTTTTAAAATTGTTATTTTATCTGTCCCACAATAATCCATATTAAAAAAAAAACTGTTGTCTAGAAGAATCATAACTCAATTTTTAATATAATTTTAATTATTTTTTTAATTGTAGCTTTTATTTAATACAATGTACATTACT
The DNA here is from genome assembly GCF_000331145.2 of Cicer arietinum. Classification (NCBI taxonomy): domain Eukaryota; kingdom Viridiplantae; phylum Streptophyta; class Magnoliopsida; order Fabales; family Fabaceae; genus Cicer; species Cicer arietinum. The sequence continues at coordinate 6,904,014 of NC_021166.2, forward strand.
TTCAAATTATTATTAATTTAGTTCTTTAGTCACTTGTTATCAATTTACTTACATTAGTAAGATAGTTTATGTTTTTATAGTAGTAGTTATATCCATAATGTACCAAATTCATTAAAGCATATGAATATATAAGAGATCACTAAGGTATACTCTGTTGAGGAAAAGTGTACGTACCAACAAAATTTCACAACACTCGATGGAACACACATAAACCTTAGAAAAAGAAATAGAGAAACAAAATTATTTGTTTGACACTTATTATCTATGTCCACAGAAGCACTCAACAAATATATCTATCACATTAGAAGTGATAAAGTAGTTTGGAGGATGAAGATAAGAGTTTGAGGGGATAAGATATCGAGCTCAACTCTCCTTGCTAACATTTCTAACAACTAGTTTGACCAAGACTAAGTAGTGACTATTCATAAAAGGTTCATATAAATCGACGAATCACTCTAGATATTTTTTTGACTAAAAAACGAATCACTCTAGATTAAGTCGTCATTGTCCATATCAACATATTCAACTAACTACGGAAGATAACTTTCCATTTACCTATGACATTAATAGGGTCATTATCCACAAAAGGATGTTAAGATGCTAGAAAGCACCTCCAATTTCGACCAAACATAACAGCGAGGCCAGCCCTCATTATCTTCTCTAAAAACATTAGTCTTTTAAATCATCAGTCATTTGCCATCTCTCACTCAACCGATGGTTCTTCTGTCCTTGAGAATTTCACTCAGAGGTTTGGGATCCTGGAAACCAGCTGATATGCTTTCACGGTGCGAACTTTCACCAACCTTCTTCTTCTTCTTCTTCTCTTCTTTTATTTCTGCAAGAGTCTTGGGCCCTGAAAATGTAGTGGATTCCTGAATAAATCTCTGTTGCTTCACAACTGGTTTCCTGGATACCATAGAAGAAAGAAATGGCCGATTATCTAGATTTTCTCCATAATGCTTTCTTGGCCTATTTTGCTGGAAAGGCCTAAACCTTTCCTTGTTGGCAATTGATAGAGTTTCAACCTCTCTCATCGAACTAAATTCTAATTGTGATGTTAATCTTCTATTTTGCCGCTGACCAGTGCCTTGTCTTTGATGCCTTACTGAGTTTCGAACCATCAAAGAAGGCAAGTCATGTCTTCTTAAGAAGCCTGTGACAGGAGGAACATTGCCCTCCCTTCGTCTCCTCAGATGGTCGCGTAGATCTAAGTCAGAGTCGCAATCAGACATCTCAGCGGCTGACATCCGTATCCTTTTCCTGGAAAATATAGAATCTACAACCATCTCTCTGGAATAACCACAAACTTTTCTTCCATTAGCATTAGTAAAATCACTATCGAAACATCTGTAATCATCACATGTTCCCTGTTCATATAGAATATCAGTGTCTGAGCACAGAGTATCATACTCAACTGTATCTTTAAATTCATACCCCGAGTATTGCTCATTCAGTTCCTGTTCATTCATATCAAGCACTGGTAAATATTCAGAATCATCCTCATAACCCAAGTTCCCAGATTCATCATGAACAAGAACATCAAATCCAGGGGATGATTCCCACCGCTCCTCAGGCTCTACATGACTATTTATTTGCTCATCTGAACTCTGCTCAGTGCTTAAATGAGACATGTTATGAGCAACGCCATCATCTGGTAACAGAGAGTTTGACCGAGTCATAGCAGTTTCTTTGTAGTCAGAGGCAGATAATTCCAAGCAATCACCTTTCTGTTTAACATTTTCAGGTAATGGTACCTGAAGAACTTCCTTTGGCTGAAGTTTAAAATCAGACAAAGCTTTTGGAACAGATAAAGATCGGTCAAAATGTGTTTCACTTGGTGCTGACGCTACACATGTTATATTTCCCGATGAAGTTTTATTTTCTGAGTTGAGTGCCTTACTGCTTCCATTGTCATTCTTCAAAGGCTTTACAGTGAGCAAGCTATCACTAGGCCCATGCAAAAATGAGCATCTGTTGCCTTTGTTGCAAAACCCATTGAAGAAATAAAAACAAGGAACCGTTGTCTTGTTTGCAGGTACTGAAGATTGCAAAGGTTCAGATGGCACTCCAGTGTGCCCATCCAATGGCTGAAAAAATTACAAAAATTAGATGAACAAGGTAACATCCAAGCAGATGGATTAATATTAAACAGGAACAAATAAAAAAATGAATATGAAATTTGGAGGGGGAGTGTGGAAATATAATAGTAACAGAAGAATTTCACAGTATATTTATAAAGCAGTGAATTCGATGTGCCTGTTCATTAATTGGATATTTTAAATCATCAAATCTATTTATCCAAGTAAAATCAATTAAGGAACCGAAATCATCAAGACAACTGCAAGGCAAGAGCCGATGCAAATAATTTAGGAAACAATGGACAAATTATACAAGATGATCTTTTGTCCAATTGTCAAGTGAAAAATGGGTCTCGGTACATTTAAAAAGTACAACTTATTACACTAAACATGGAGTTGATGTATGATTTTGTGTGTTCCAATTTGATATTATAAGAAACACAACAATTTACAATGTGTTCTCAAAGAATTGAAAAATTATACTATAATTTCATATTATTCTATTAACAAGAAAGTACATGTGCACATAATAGATCAGTGTCTTCGATCTGAAATCTTGTACCATCACAACCTACTTTCAGAACAAAACAAGAAACAGATTTAGTAAGAAAACTCTGTCCATTGCTCAGGTGCACTATATGTATAAATCAAGTTTCTGGAAAATGCATCCCGGTCTTTTAAGCACAAAGGCCTTCAATTTAATACTTTATAATAACATTACAAAGTGAAGATCGAAGACCATTTTTTTTACTACTACATTACAATAAACAACCACCATGCCTTTAATCTAGCATCACAAGCTACTTAACAAGTGAGCATAATGTTTTTGCTGGCTGCTGTTACTAGCTAGCTTCAGCATTGCTGCAATGTTCATATTTATTACACTTTATCACGAGCGTATCCTTTTTACAGCATAATAGGTTCCAACAACCAATAAACATAACAATACATTAACTCACCAAAATCAACTATTGGACCACAAAAACCTATCCAAACGGCGCAAATTAAGTCAAACAAAATATCACAGTTTCATGCATTCCACTCTACATATGCGAAAAACTTAAGCAGCAAACCAAAAGTGCAAATGCAGGGCAAAAGTAATGAAGAACTCACAGGGTGTCTAAAAGCACAAGTTGGATTAAGACAATTTCCCGCTAACCAAAACCAGCAATCCCTCGGGTTAAGCCTCGCAATCTCATGATGCCTATACTCACACTCAGCCCCCTGTAAAAAATAAAAATAAAACAGAGTGATTAATGCATCAAATCTCAAGCTAAATATATCGATAAAACTAGTCATTCAAAACAAAAGTTAAACAAGTTTCAGTGTACCTAGCATTGTTCATTTTATTGATATTTAACCTAAATAGAAACTGAAACAATAGCTATGTTTACGTTAATCGAAAATGTAACGACGGTTGGGTTAGAGAAAATGCATTACAAAACAGGAAAAGAAAGAGAAGCAAACGAAAACATTATAAAGAAAATACGCAATAAAATGTAGGAATTGAATGCGCGATCACGGAGAAGAGAGAACCTTCTTGCAAGTGAGGGGTGAAGCTAAGAAATAAACGCAATCGGTGTTACGCTTGAGCAAATCTTCGTCCATGTTTGTGTACTGAAAATGGATTTGAAGAGAAAGAAGAAGCGATCAAGGTTTCATCGATCTTATATCAACATTACGATTTGTACATGTTAATGAGATTATGGCATTGCGAGCGAGAATGTGAGAAGGAGAACCATTTTTCGTTCATTTCAAACAACACGAACAGTGTAGTTTGTTGGGCTTTCAATTGGACTCTAGGATCAGCCCATGTTTCGGAATATCAATATTAAACAAAACGATTTTGGACAAGTATCCTCTAAAAAAAACCATGTATTTTAGAAAATGCAATTTCAAAGGGCATATTTTGTTTGGAATTGAATTTTTTGAAGAACGCAAAATTTACTTTTTCATTTTAAATATGTACATCTAAAGTGATATTGTGGTGTGTGAAAAACTCCTCCTAAAATATATTACATAGGTTATTTTAGTCTTTAAAATATATAAAATTTTGTTTTGTTGATCTCACTATCTTAACAATAGAGACTAAATAATAAATTTCATATTATTTACAGATAATTATTTTCATTTATTTTATTTAGATTAGAGATAGTATTTGAGAGACTAAATTAATAATTTATTCGATGTGTTATTTGTGTTTATCATTAATCACAACTCTACTAATTTTCAACGAATGGTGGTTGGCTATAGTTAGAGCCTAGAGGTGAGCAATGCACAACTCAATTCATTCACCAACCTCGACAGAGACATTTTGGAGTTCAAATCTGACCATGCCTCCAAAAAAATAGATAGACACTAAGTAAAGTCTTGTTTTATACGTGACATTGGGCTCATGGTGGATTCATATCATAGAGCTACTTTGAAGGGTTTCTTCATACAGTATTATGGTCCTAAAAATATGAATACAGGATCTCACAATCGGAGTACTAAAGGTAGAATTAAGCCTTGAAAGATCGCCATCCAACGTGTTGCTTGTTTTGTATCATATAAACTCATTTTTAAAGAGACAATCATTTATTCTTTTTATCACATGACACCATTTAAATTTATAAGACTTAGTAAGATTTTAATGATTTTTAAAAATTATCAAGATTCGTAATAGAGATTTTAAAATATTTATATTATAAGAATTTATAAGATTTGAAAAAAATTTATGAGTTTAAAAAATTTCAAATGACTCAAAAAAATTTAAGCAACTATTGAAAAAAGATGACTATAACGTTATTTCAAATACAATATTTTCAGTACTTGCTCTTTTTATTTGTTAAAATTCAAATTATTCTCAAAAAATTCAACTTCAATTATCAATTCTAAATATTTAAAATCGTGCTATTCATCATTATTCTATCCACATAATCCTCGATAATATATATAGAGAAATTAATAACTTATTTTAATTTCAATAATCGTTACTTTTATATGCAATATTTTAACTGCTGTCATCTCGATTGCCTTTTTTTTAAAATGTGCAAATGTGCAAAGTAGGTCAACAATTCATTTTCATTTTAAGAGTTATATCATAATATTCCCTCTGATCTTAAAATATTAAACAAAAAACAAAAAATAAATCACAGAAAGCTGATGCATTTGAACTAAATTTTAGATCAAATATATCAATTTTTATTAATTAATTTTTGTTTATAATTAAGACCGTAATAGTATATTATATCTTGAAGATTTTTTATAGTCAATGACAATTCTTCAATGAAAAAAAAATATTTTGAACGACGGAAAAGAAAAAAAATATAAATACATAAAAGAAATTATAAAATGGTTGAAAATAATAAAAAAGATGAGAGTCCATCAAAATCAAATAGACGTGAGGAAGATGAAGGATGGAGGAAGGACCTAAGAAAGAGGGAAAAAATTAACAATAAATAAATAAATGAGAATCTATCAAAATCTATGTTTTGAAGACTTTTTTAATGCTACAATATCACTAATAAAAACTCAAAATCTATAGAAATCCAATTTACTAAACAATCTATCAAAATTAAAATATTTTTAAATATCACAACACTAAGTTTCTCTCATTTGAATATCATGATATTTTGTTGTCCTCTTAAAAAAAGTCTTGAAAAACAATTATTTCCGATCTTTTAAAATCTTAATTATAACAAAGAATTTGTTTATTACCAAAAAAATCTTTTAAATTATCTGGATATCCCAATTCAATACATTCCTAAAAGTAATTTTTTTTTGTTGACAAAAATATTTAATTTTATATTTTCAAAAAGCATATATAATCAGACCCTAAACTTTGGGAAACAAAATCCCTTTATTGACAATCACGCCACAAAATTTTAAAAATTCATGAGGCACTTATACAAACAAAATAATTCTCTATCCTCTGCCATTCTAGATTTATTTCATGTTAGAATTTTCATCTGCAGCTAACTGTTTGTCTTCCGAAAACCATTACAATACACGAATTCTGCAGCAATCAATTAGTGCTTGGCATGCCCTCTTCACATGCTAGAAGCCAAAATTTCTCAAAATTTGTAAACCATTTGTTCAGTGTACCCAGCCTCTTTGAGTAACCCAGATACCTGCAGCAAATCAATCCAGTAGCGCATGATTACAAAGATCCAAGACATAAATTCAGACCCAGCACACGATTTAATTTCATACCTCTCCTTGTGTCCAGTCCTTGGCCTTTTCACCAGATACATGTTTCATCATCCCAGGAGGACCACACACCTGAAATGCAAATGATAATAAGGTTGAGCATTACCGGAAGAAGTTTAGCATAATGATGAAATTTTGCAACAACCACCACCACAATCTGTTCTGTTAATCCTTAACAGCAAAAAATTGAAAAACATTGACATAGAATAACATGAAAAGCGGACTATCTGGCATAATCCTCTCAATGAAAATCAAAATTATTTGTCATGGAAGGAGCACTAAATATTTCAACAAGTTTCAGCTTTCAAGCACAAAGCATCGAGTCTAAATTCTGAACTCATTCGCCAAAGAGCCTTGATTCAGGTAGCACCAAATCCTATTGGGGACTACTTGACCCAAGGTTCTAGCGAGGCCACATTGCCCTTACTTCAATTTACTCTCAAGTCTCACCCTCCTGGGCTCCGGCACACAATAAAATAAAAAAATCTCAATGACAATATGAAACACATTATTTTATCTCGGGAAGACATTTCAATTTAGTTCATATGTACTTGCAGAGTTGCTTCTGATTAGATGCAGCTATCCGGCTAAACAATCTGTATGGGTAACCAAAACAACAGGTTGTGGAAGTGCTATATTAATCATTATATGGGTAGATTTCAACCATTATCCAAATAATAGACACTTAATATTCTCCAAGAAAAAAAACGAAAGAAAGAAAATCATTTTTTAATTTCCCTGTAGGTTCAAATATTTTCTGTCAATGCTATATAACTTTTATATGAAAAGCAAAACTCACAAGTATAAGGGTATCATCACTAGGAGCAGGTAAGCCTTTCACAACCATATCCTTTGATATGTAACCTGCACCTCCTTTCCAATTTTTTGTTGGATTATCTACAGTGTAGAATATCTGCAAATTTTGTTCAAAAAATAATTTATGTACTCAAAATAATGATAGATTGACTAACCATAGTAACTTTTCTAAACAATATTTTTACCTTTAGGTTTGGGTGGCTTGATTCTAGAATGTCAAGCTTCTGTTTAAGCAGTATGTCGTCTGGGGAGATATTAGCATAAAGCAATGATATCTGTAAATGTACGAGGCCATCATAAGGGAAAATATTATCATGTATATCACACAAAAATTAATCATACTTGGTATGCATAAAGCCATAATTCATAGCTTATTCTTTTCATAATTAAGAATAAAGAAACACAAGCTCTATAATCATAACGTACATATTGGGAGGATGTAATGTAGAGGTTTCAAACCTACCTGAGTTTTGTCATCAGAATTCTTCAATACAGCTTCAATTACCTGAAGCATAGGAGTAATTCCTGTGCCGCCGGCAATCTGTGTGATGCAATAGAAATTGGGAAGAGAGAACTCAAGTAAGTGCAACACAGATTGCAAAATGAGATTTAATGTACTCACAGTCATACCATTATATTGAATGGAATACTTAGAACAACAAAGTTAGAGGCATAAAGTGCATGTTTAAGACAGATCGATAAAGGCATTTCAAACATACTTTTAGGGAAAGTAACAAATTTTTCATTTTCCTTTTCAAATTTAAAGGCATGCTTGTAACTCTCTAAAGGCTACCAAACAAGCTTAATTTATTTGTAGATGGATCATTTAATTGATGGTGTTGAACAACAACCAGAGCAAATATGCTTACCATGCCGATATTCTTCTTCATATTAGGAGTATATTTGAACTTCTCAATGGGCCTGAAAGAAACAGTGCCTTTACTATAGAAAGTGTATGCATGAAAAGTATTGTTTTGAGCTTGAATTGTTATTGCGAATGACATACCCTTTCACTTCAACCACATCACCTGGTTTTAAGCTTGCAAAATGCTGGCTCATTTTTCCTTCAGGATACACCTGCAACAGTTTTAAAAGTAAATCAACGTAGTGCCTCTTTAAAAGGGCCTACTAGATGGTCTAAGACATAAGAAAAGAAATGCCCTCACATATGTTGACATACCTTGATTAACAAATCAAAATATCCCTTGGATTCTGGATCTGATATAGGAGTATACCTGATGATTCAAACACAAACACCCTCCTAAGCCAATCTCAATGAAACGTCAACAATAAGCTAAAAATTATAACAATCTTATGCGCGGGCGTGACATTGAGTGGAAATTTTAAGCATTATTATTATTTTTTTCTGATCATTAAGATAAAGAATAGAGGGGAGTTAAAGTAGTCAGGATTAGTCAGAAATGCCACTTATTTCAAAGGGCACCAGAAACGAAATATGTGAAGGAAGGAGTAACATGACAAAAAAATAAAGCAAAGTAAAATGTACAAAAGAAACGAGAGATGCAAAAACTGTCTTTTAAGGTAGAAAATAAAGTATATGATGCCCCTCCAATCTTTGTTTATTTAATTTACAACAAAAAACAATTATGAGGACAGCCTAAGTGGAAAAAATGCACCCGGACTGAACGATTTTAATAGACATTTCTTAGGGGCAGTTAGGGAGTTAGTTACTAATAGGCAATTAGATAGAAGGGTGGAGGGAATCATTCTGTACATTTGATAGTTGTGAAAGGAGAAAATCTTTGTGGGGAAACCCTTGGGGAGAATTATATTCTCCATTTCCTGCTCAGTTTTCAATAATACATTTCTATTCTTTTGATTTGTTCTATCTTTTTTCTTTTGATTTTGCCTTGGTTCCTAACATTTAGCATCAACAACACAGGGTTAAGAGAAATGTCAACAAGCATTCTGAAAAGCTTTACAAATTAATCATACTAAGGCTGTCAACGACAGAGAAAAATAAGTACAGTGACAAAGAAAACGAAAGCTACAACTTAATAATATTAGAACAATCATGAAGGTTTTTGGACTGAATACATCCTGAAGGTTACGGGATCAGGTGCCAGAATAAAGAAAGATCTGAAGACAAAGTACACTCATTGTCTCAACAAGGAAACTTACGGACGTATGACATATTTTGGTTTTTCTTCAGCATCTTGTCCCAATGGAGCCCTGCAAAGGTACATAAACTTTTAGACTACACTGTAGTGAAATACACACATACATACCCTAATAGCACAACCACATCAAACATCAACGATCTATCACACCTGGTAAGAATGCATGAAGCAACATCCAAACCCAAGTTCTTAGTGGGATCAAACGAAAACCTGGGGTACAGACATACAGTTACAGAGTTAGAGAAACAGATATAAATACAAGATGAAACCTGTTATGGCATTTTCTTCCATGAAATTAAAAATATTGAATTCATTTGGCTATATGATAATGAATACATGCAACACCAAAGAATCGACATCTTGTATGATTTGATCCCAAGTTATCGTCTTATGCCTCAGTTGCAGTACATACTATGATAAGCATTTCAGTTCTCCCAACAAGCAATTTTTTAACAAAATGCATCCTACGTGATAAGTATAATTCCTATATGGAATATTATTTGGCTGATAATGTGAAATATTGCATATGCACTTAATGGTGACATTAAATTGAAAAGGAAACAAAAAATTAGGGGAATGAAATTTCTTATAATAAGGTCTGGTTTGTGAGCTTAAAAATGAGGGACCAAATAGTAAAATTGCAATATTATGAGAGGCTAAACCACAGTTTGCCAATGATTATGCTTACTCAAGCATCACTATAGCTCCAAAAGGCACCAAACAATGTTATTCAAGCATCACTACGCTTTCTAATGTCAGTAGCCAGGTTGCCATTTTTAATGATTATTGTTACGAATCCTTAACAACAAGTAACTTGAATTTTAAGCAGAGTTGGAATAAATTGTTTCTATATAGAAATACAAACCCACAATTCATTTCATTTGAGTAATATCACAATTACAATTTGTTGAAAGACGAATTTACCAATTTAAGGAAGAGAAACACCATCACATGACTAGACTATAGAAAGGCACAAATTATTACACTCAACAAAATACGGTGAGATATTTAAGATGCATCCAAATTCATGATTTGCCATAAAGGATATATACCTGTATAAGTGGGTATTTTGACTGACCCTGGCAGTATCTTGCAGCTTAAATTCAACCCATTTATCAGGAACAAGTGCTGAAAAAAAAAAGTAAAATCTTCTTTGTCATACATTGGAAGCAGAAATTAATCACAAATTAGAATGCAAGCTATAAATATTTATAGGGACAGAAATGTCTTTGCCACAATAATTCATCTGTACAGATCAATCCAAAACCTTCACCGAAATTTTCTCAGATAAAATATGTCACACCATAACATTATACCCAAAGAACAGTCAGAATCATATTCAACGATATCAAATTGTTATCAATTCCAACTTAGGAGGAAACTCACCGATATTTTTAGTTTTAATTTCCTCTTCTCCAATTTGTTCGGAGTGAACCTAAAAAAAGTCAGCAGAAACTTAATTAGAGAACTAATCATATCATATTAATGAAGATGACAAAAAGGATCGACGAGAAAAGACGAAGAGTGAAAGAAAAATGAGGAATTAATTACCAGATTGGGAGAGGAAGAGTAGTAAAGGTAAGAGAATCCACCGGAAATGGCGGCAATAGCGGTAAAGGGAAGGTGGAAATTGGTACGGGAGGATTTGGATTGGGAAGCGAATGCGATCGGAGTGGAAGTTGCAACTCTCCTTAAGAAAGCCGCCATGTTTGATTCAGAAATGGTGAAGGAAGTAAACAGCAGATTCTACAATAACACAAAACGGGGTTTAACCCAACAAGCTGAGTACTTAAACGACCAGTCGTTGCACTTGCTTCATAAACTTTTTTTTTTTTTTAGTTTAATCCTTATCATTCTTATTTTTTACAAAATATTTTTGTGCAACTCATTTCTTACCATTAAACATTGACTATATATTATTATTAAATTGAGCTTAATGACACATTTGAAATTTAAATGTTGATTCCATACATTATAGAAGATTAGTCATTTTGAAAGACTTAATGTGGTTCATATGTTTTAATTTCTGATAAATTTGTCTATTTTTTAATTTGATAACTTATTTATATTGAATTTCTATTTTTTAGGTATTGTAATTTCTATTTTTACGTAAAAATATATTTAAATAAAATAATATAAAAATAGGAGTTTAAAATAATAATGAAAATTTAATATTTAAGTTATAATTCAACTTATAAATATTGTTAAATTTAATGTATTATTTCAAATTAAAACTTAAAATCTTATCATTTCATAAATATACGATAATATTTGTTATTTTATCTACAAAGATAAAAAAAATGAAAACTTTAAAAAGTAAAAATATATAAAATAAAAAAAATTAAAAGTGTCCAAGCTCACAAAAGTAAAAGTACAACAAAATTATGCGAGGAGTAGAGACTCCTCTAACAACAGTAACCAATAAATAAGAAAGTATTTCCTAACAATGATCACAAAAGATTCAGCCATCAATAAAAAGTATTTGGACTAAATCACAATCACGCCTAATATTAATAAGCACAGCTACAGAAGGACCTGAATGAATTTTCTTTACTCTCTTGTATGGAGTCTACATAGCCTAATCTAAATTTTCAATGTACCCAAACAAATCTATTGCATACTTTTCTTCTTTCTTATTTATTTATTAGAAAGTAATGCATACTTTTCCAATCTTGAACATGGTTCTAAGTCAAGTTCAAAGTTTTATATTTTTTATTAAGCAAATGTCGATGCCAAGAGTCTTAACTCATAAGACTATCGATAATGAAGTTTTCCTTATTTAAATGTTTAATTAGGTATATTGGGTATAAAGTATACATTTATAAATTTTCATATAAATATCTAATAAACACTAAATTCCTTCAATTCAACATCTTAAAAAATATTATTAAATGAGTCATAATTCTATATATAATTACATTTCAACAAAATTTATTTATTTATTTAATATATTAATTAGAACTCCAAAAAGTGATGAGAGAGTGTTAATTATTTACTAAGCATTAATCCTAATAGGCATCACACTTTTAAAGATGACAATGGATGTACATATTTAACAAAATGCTGATTACCAGAAAGAACCTACATAGTGGATGTCCTAAGGACAATAGTTAATGATTCAAATATAAAAGTTTTAAATTGAAATTGTACTGAAAATTGTCTATATTTTGTGAATTTTGTTTTTTTTTCTTATATTAAGTTTATATTTTTGAATCTTTAACAAACACCCTTAGAGCAAGAACACCGTTAGCAATTGAGTTTAGGTATCTTTATAAATAAAAATTAATATTGAATATTTTGTATTAAATTATTATTTCATATTTTTGTTAATACTATAATTAAAATGTTAGTTTGTTTATCTCTTTCTCTAAGAAGCTTCATTGTTAACATATTATTTAGAGTTTGATGTGATTCTCGTTGAACTTTCTCGCCATAATTTTGTTGTCGAATTCTCAAAAAATTAGGAATGTAATCTAGAATTTGACTACTTTATCTTTTTCGGTGTGGTTATATTTACTTTATTTTAGTGATTGGTTATTTGGTTGTTCCTATCTGATTTTCTTGATTTGCTTTTGAATTTTAAAATTTTGAAAATGTAATTTAGAGTTAGACTATTTTATCTTTTTCAGTGTGGTTATGTTTGCTTTTTTTTTTTTAATAATTGATTTTTATATTAATTCTCTCATTTATTTATTTATTTGTTTTTCGATCTTAAACTTCTAGAGTTGGATTTCTTGTTGGGTTTTAAAATATATAATATATTTTGTTATATAGGAGTATTTTGCATTATGAATTTTTTTATTACTAAATTTTACATTACAAGGTAAGGTTAATCTTCTTGAAATTTTTTCTTGTCTCTTTTTATAAGATCATTTTTAATTTTTCAACCACATTAATTATTTATTTACTTAAAATATTCTCAATTGTGTATATCTGTTTAGACATTCTGTAATAATAAAAACATAACTATTTCTTTTTTTCAAAAATAAACTAATAACATTAGTCAAATTATCAACAAATTTAATACAATGATTAACTTTGTTTTAATTCTAATGATTTGGTCTACATAGAGATGAAGAGATGAAGGTTGTAGTTAATTTGACAAACAAATTTGATTTACTAATAAGCTAATTTACAAACTTTCAATAGCGGTTAACTTCTTCTAGTAAGAAAATAAACAAACTGAGCTTATCCAAGATTGATGGGTCCGGTTGTATTAGATAATTTATAAGTTATATTTACAAAACTGAGCTTTCATCCAAGATTGATGGGTCCGGTTGTATTTTATTGTAAAATGTCACCAAATTATATTATTCCAAAATGGGTCTAATGATTTGTAGATAGATGATGACCCATTGCCAGTGTATTATAGACACGATGACTTACTTGGATGTTGACAATCCTAGTACACATCCTTCTCATGATGGAATCTACATCCTTCACCCTAGCTAGAAGCTTCATCTAGACATTGAATTATTCAAAACAATAATCAAATGCCCAAGCTTAAAGTCATATCGGTTGGCAAGCCTTGGGTTAGGGAAATTTCCAATTACTTGAATGTTGAATCTAAAATTAATCTTTTGCTTGTAGGGCAAATGGATATTGTTCCCAATGTATGAAAAAATTATTTATTTTTCCAAAAAAGCAAATATATTTATTAGTGAGAACTTTTAACCCCTGTAAAATAAAAATTAGCACTATTAACAAATACTTTATTTGATTTTATATATAACAGAGTTGATTTTAAACAAATATATAAATTTTTATTGATTCAATTTTCTTTTATATTTAGAATGGAAGATAATATATAATAATGCAAAGTGGGGACAACTATTGAGCATAACTTCATAAGCCAAATATTGCTTTGGAAAAAACAAAAGTTATTTCATAGGCCAGTGTACATGAAAAATAAACTAAGGAAAGGGGTTGGGACACAAAAGAAACAAATGGTATCTAATAATTTAGTAGGACAAACAAACCGCAGTGACGTATCACATGTAGCCGAAGATCTCATAAGTTAACAAAATTTTAATGGACGGACCATAATATCACATTCACTATCTTCTGAAAGATATACAATGGTAATTCCTTAGAGATATAAGATATTAATAATTAACATGTTGCAACTTGCAAATAATTGGTAACTAATAACTTACCATTGATAAGGCTAGACAGCAACATCCCAAAAAACCGTATATGACAATTATGTTAAGGCTCCTCAAAATATTGGAGGATCGCTTTGTTACCTCAATACCTTTCTGCTTTTTAAGTACCAACACATTATATTAAAGACATGTATGGTGTACGACACAAGATACGTATCCGTGTCTAAAAGTGACATATGCAACTACATTTAAACACTTCTATTTTTTTTTAATTTATTAACTATGTCCACGAGTCAATGTCAATATTGTGTTTGTTGTTTGTATCTATATAAGCGGATTACAGAGTAGGATCACTATTTTGTTTGTAACTAGCATCCTTTGAGATTATTTGAACAACAATTGCCCTTTAGTCAGAGATTCTGTTGTGAGGTATCTGGCACAGAAACTGATGTCAGCTAGTGTACCATTTCACGGTTCAATGTAGGTTCTGGATTTTAGTGCTGTGTTGATAACTGACTGTAACAAAACTTTCATGTACACTTGTCAGCTTTACACTAGTGATATTACAAGACTAATGGGAAAAAAAACATATATACATATTCAAGAAAAGCATTCACGAAAAAAAAAACATCTTACGCATAAACTTGGTTGTTAGAGATGCTAGAAAGGAGCATATTGATGTCCATACAAACACTGAATCATCCCCCAATTCTAATTGGTGATGCCTTTAGAAAGAGAACACATACTCAATACAGAAAAAGATCATCAAATTCAAGTATATCTTCAGTTTTTCTTACTGATGAGAGTGGAAACTATGAGGAACAAGGTAGTGCTACTTCTATGCTAAGCCAACAAAACACTATTGGTGTTATAGGAGGAGTATCAGTTCTATCAACTCTTGTTTTCTTAGAAAAGCTAGCTTGTTTTGGTTCAAGGAATGGTAAAGAATGTCCACCTTTTGTTGTATGCAGTGATCCTGTGTTAACCAGGGTGCTTTCGTTGCGTGGTTCTTCTTTTCCTTCTGTTAGAAACAGAATGAATCACATTAAATTGAATCAGGAGCTGGTGGTTCAGAATTTGCGGCACAAAAAGAACATTCTTCAGCAGTCTGGAGCTTGTGGTTTCGCCTTGCCTTGTCATCTGTCACATGCTTGGCATAGTGAAATTTCTCAGGACAGTTCTCTACCTTTTCTTCATGTTGGTGATTGTGTAGCCACAGAACTCAAGAATGCTAAGTTGAAGCCTATTCATGCTGCAAATACCGTCCGAATTGGACTGCTCACTACAGATCCGTCCTTTGTAGTATGTTATTACCAAGATAAGCTTCAAAGTCAGGTATGAGAACCTGTGCCTTGCACAGGGAAAAATTCATCAAAAGAATATATGTTAGTTACAATTTATAACTTGTTGTGTTAAATTATTGAACAGCAACGACGTTTAACAACGATTATATGGTGGTGAAATATTGATATGCAGGGTTTTGAAGTAGTACTGCTAGACAAAGCAACGGAGGAACATATACTAGTACCTGCAATGGAGGCTTTGCAGAGAAAAGACATAGAAGGAGCAAGGAATTTGCTGAGAATTGCAATCCATGTTCTTTCGGTAAGGGGAGTGAATGTGGTGATACTGGCCTCTGATGATTTGGTGGGAATTCTGCCTCACAATGATCCTCTTCTTAGGAAATGTATAGATCCTATGGATGCTTTGGCCAGGTCAACTATACATTGGGCAGAAACAACAGCAAAGGTACCTGGGAGATTTTAGTTTTCCTTTTTCTTTTTTCCAAAATCTTGGCTTATTGGAGAATTTCTGTAAAAAAAAAAAAACATATTCACGTGAAATTAGTGTCTTTTATAATAATATTAGTAAGTTCATTGATAATATAGAACATGAGATGTACATAGAAAATAGTGTGCAATAAAAAAATTGAGCTCTCCATAATGAAGAGTGATATCTTCAGAACAGTTTGATGAGAACTTTACATCAGCAGAAAAATGATCTATAAGACTAAAGATATAACTCTATTCTCAAAGTGGCCTTGGAAACAGAATTTTTGCCACCATTTAAATTTTTTCATGGTATCAATAGGTTTTATTTTGGTCAATATGGATTCAATAGGCTGTTTTGAATTACATCAATCAACATCATTTAGTGTACATTTTGATCTGAGAATGTCCAAGAGGAAATAAGACGATGGGCTATCGCAATATTGAATGTATTTATTTATAAATTCAACCAATAAAAGTAGCATGATACAGGTACAAGTGTGTTAATTCATCATTAATGCTTAGTAAACTAATTAAGAGTTTTGAAAAAACTTGACATATTCAAGATGATAAGTTGATAACTCTGATATAAGTTACTTATATCATGATCAAACCAACATAGAAATAAAGTGAGGGAAAAAAAAAGGTTGATGGAATTAATTTCAATTGTTAATATCTAATAAATTTTACTATTAAAACAAACTTTTCGAGGCAGCAATTTATAAGGTCAATCGTTTGCAAATAATTCGTTTTTAACAATGAGTTGAGTAAGTTGTAAGACTTATTGTGAGTTCTTAAGGATTGCACTATTTTGGAATAAGAATGAATGGATTATTTCAAAGTGATGTGGTACAGTATAACTCACTAAAACTACCCATGATGAGTTGTGCCATTAGAGTCTAATACTGCTATTAGTAAAACATAAGGGCAGTTGTCCACATTGAAAGCATCTCAATGAAGCCAACTTATCATGTGATATATAAATAATCACATTTTCACAAATGAATATAAATGAATATTCAACCTATTTAAGGCCTGAATTTTGGTTCAGAAATTTGACCAATGTAAACCCAAACCAAAATCCCACACAATTTCGAAAATCCATCGAAATACCCCTCATAAACTGACAAATGACACCTCTATGACTATAAATCTGTAACAATTAAAAGTTTAAAAAGCAATAAAGGCGATGACTACATTTCCAAAATTATTTGTCAGTTGAGGGGTGTTTCCTAGAGCACATAATTCATCAACTCAGGTCTCCACAGTACTTGGTAAGTTGTGAAGAACAAGCGGTAAATCATCGATCCAATCACCATAAATACGATTGATCTTCTTGTTCACTTTCAACCGAAGTAAATGCTTCTTAGTCTGCTCCTCTTCCTTTGCCACAGGTTGACTTGCTATTAAGGTAGTAGGTGGTGCATCAATGGCAGAAACTGATGTTGGAATGATGATAGCTTTTGTTGAATTTGCTACGGCACCCGCAATTTCAGCTTCGACGCGCCCACCAAAAGCTTGTAACTCTGATTTGCAAGACAACCAATGTTAGAAGGAGATAGATGAAAACCAAACAGTTTCAATTGTTATAATCACCTTACTTCTATAATGTAATTTTTGTTAACAAATCACAATATGCAAATTCATGTTATCACCACATAAATGAGCAAGACTTTTTTAAAATATAAAAAGTCTGTGGCCACAATTGTGGCTGAGACGTTAAGGTTTTTGAATTCAGTCATCACAACTGCAGCTGCAATAGCCATATTTCACCTCAATATTAAGGATTGCCACATGGCTGCAATTTAAAACCTTGGAAATGAGCAATGTACCTCCAAATTATTGATAAGTCATACATCATATTTATAGGCAACCATCAGCACAAGGCAATACCTCAATCACATGGTATAATTGATAAAGTCAATCAAGTAGTTCATGATCATGTGACCCTATTGTCCAATCACTTTGGGAATTATCGACAGCCTATGTTGCATGGATACGGGTAAAGGTACAATACCAAATATGAGATTTTTCAAAAAAGTAAAGTATTGACGCCTTCAATTTTTTTTTAAATATATATAAAAAATTGTGCAAACTTCAATAGATTGTATAAAAGATAGAAACAAAAAATAAGTATATAACATAAAAATATATAAGGAGACGTCTTTCCTATTTTACTACGTTACATATCAAAATAGAATCACAAAATAAATATAAGAAAACAATAACATCAGGATAAGAATATATGACATTTACATCACAAGAAATAGGAATGTACAACATAATGGGAAAAGTATCAACATCATAAAAAAAATCAATGAGAAAAACTCAATTTTAAATATTTTTACCAAACAAAACGATAAACGTATTTTTATTTATTGGACCGCGAGTACATACAGAGTATCTACGCGTACCCAAGTGGAGTATCCAACTTTTGTTTTTATTTTCAAAGTAAATTTGGTACATACTCAGTGTAACCACATGTACTGGCTTCTTGAGAGGGGTGGCCATGACCACCCCAAAATTTTCATCTTGGAGGAAATATCATATGTTTCGCATAGTATCACCATCTTAAATGCGTCGCAGTGGCAGTGTAATGGGACTGCGCCTTTGTTCTCCTGAGTTCGAGTCCTGCTCGCCGCATTTTATATTTTTATTTTTCCCCAAAATGTTATATCCAGGGCTTGAACTGCAGTACCAAAGGTAAAACTCTACCTAAAAATAATGGCTCCCTCAAAAAAGTCTCTCGAGCTCCGCCACTAATACCTGGTACGAGTACAACACCCGTTAGGGTACGACTTCAATTTTAGATTACCCATGCTTCATAGTCAATCACAGAAAGGAAAATTTTCACAAAATACTCCAAACTACAAAAAATTGCAGTCGAGTATCAAATATCAAGTCGTGGAAAATATCGATTGCGGCGACCCGCCAAAAATCCATCATATAAACATGGTATTGCGGCTTATGGTAGCTGACACAAAACCTGCCATGCCATGGCACTGGTACAACGGAAATTTGACAACAATGAGATAAAGTTATCATTAATTACAGAAAAGAGCCATCTAGAACCAGTGATGATAAATGGCGGCAATGGCAGAATGTCGCGGCAAATTTTTGGACAACCGCCATAGGCAGTTTGTGAAGGAATGCCACCATGGCAGCGACATGGGCTGTAATGGCATGTGAAAGAATGCCTGCCATGGCAGTGACAAAGGCTGTAATGGCATGTTTATATCGCCGGGTTTTTGGCCTTCTGCCATCAACAACACTGTCTACTTGTCTAGAACCAGCTTTGCCTAGAAGCAGGGGTTTATGTCAAACCAAACACAGCAATGAAAACCATACACATTCATAATGTACTATAAATTTGTACATCATATCACAGAAAATGACCTTCAATACATCATCTAGAAAATAAAAAAACAAATTTCATATGATTGAACAAAACAAAACAGTATCATCATCATCATATGATAAAACCATAACCAATAATCAAGACACATGAGATTTGATTACCTTCAAGTCCATGAGCAAAGTGACAATCATCTCCAAAGGGACAGTGCCCAGTATGTTCCCACTTGAGACACAGTTTAGTCTTCCAATAAGTTCCCTTTGTTTGCTTGTTGACAGCCCTATTCCCATCCAAATTATTAGTACCATCCCCATATGACTTAGGGGAACCATTAGTCCCAATGCTTATTGTAGTACTCTCTCTTGAATTCCTAGAATCATCCCTAAACTTTGCAGGATCCTCATGAAGAAAATTACACTTATCACCATAAGGACATTCCTCACCATTATAAAACTTCTTGCACAGCTTCATCTTGTGTATGATTTTCTGATCATCATCCCAATTCCCCGCCACCAACGCATGCAGCTGTTCGTCGTTGCGCGAACCAACCAGCTCCTGCCAATTTGGTGGTGGCTTCCTTATGTCTTCAACCCCATGAGCAAAGTTACAATTTTCACCGTTTCTACAACTACCAAGCTTGAACTTAACACAAATTCGAGTCTTGAAGAAAATGTGGCTTGTTCCTTTGTTTGATGGAGGCTGAACCATCATCCTTGGAGGATGATTGTTGTCAGAAATTCTTGCCCTTTTGAATGAAGGGGGTTGATCAAAGTGTTGATTGTTCATTGGGAATTGAGGCCTCACTTCAATGACATCACTGTTTGTGGCGAAATGCGGCGGTGACATCCTAAAGGTTGGAATGTTGTCCGGAAAAGTCATGGCTGTTGTCGAAAGGTAAAGATTTTGATCAAATTCAGTGAATTTTTTTTATTTGATTATTGGTAGGTCAATCAGATCAACATTTAGAAAAAATTTATAACTGAATCAATAAATTGTATAAAGTTGCAAATACTTACATGCAATGCAAGGTTGATCAAATAATGAAAGCCCAAAAAACCCGAAAAGAAAAGAGAGATGCGAAGAAGGAATTTTGGGGAAGAAAAAAAAAACAAGAAATTTGGAAGACCCAGGTGAGAATGTTGGTAGAGAAACAAGAATGGGTGATGAAAGTTTGATTTTTATTTTCAGGGTTTAAAAGGAGAGAAGAAGAGAGTTAAGAAAGAAAAAAAAAACGTATATATAGGGAAGCAATGCAAGATTTAAGGTTTTTTTAGTTGGTTTAACAAAGACAAAACCCTAGCCGCTAAACACTCTAATCACTTTCACTAATAACTAACTAGGTGGACAACTGTGACCGTCGGATCAACCGAGCTCATCAGATTTTGTTATGCATGAGCACACTAAATTGTGTTTCCATAATTTCACTAACCACTATAAATGTCTTTGTATAGAGTTGTCAAAAATGAGCTTGTTCAAATAGATTAGACTGCCAATCCTGATAACACACAGCAATTAGACCTAATAATTTTAATTTGAATGTTTTTAGGATTTTTAATGGATCCAAATAAATCCTTTATCCATTTGAATTATTTTGGATATTGGACAATCTGCAACCCACATAATTAATTTTAAAAAATATAATAAAATTGATCTAAAAAAACCAAAAAGAGATACAACCTACTTAAAGTTTTATCTATCCATAACCGAACACATTATTCATTTTGATTATGATTCTAATTAAGAAAGACACTTTAACAAATATAACAACAATGTCTCATCTTCATGTTCACTTTTTCATCATGTCACCTTCGCTTCAGTTGTCATCAACATCATTTTTTCATAATTGAATTTCTACTGATTTCATCATGCCTTCCTTATTTGTGTCGTTGTCGTATGCTGTCAATTTTTGCTCAGTTTATCAATAAGTATCGTAATGTGGGTGATATAGGAAGGAGAATTGAAAAGGAAAAAATTTGACAGAAGGTTAATCGCGAAATTTTAGCTAAAATGATGATCACATCTTTTGTTTCAAAAAATACTTCTTCCAAAGATGTTTTGAAATTTTATGAAGATGAAATACATAAGATAAAATCACAGTTGACTCGAATTTGTGGAAGATTTTACTTGACTTATAATATAAAATAAGATTGCAATGTTTACTCACATGGAACCTCATAAGGCGAGAATTAGACTTCAATTGATTGATTGTTTATTATTAGTTTAGTTATCGTTGATATTATATTTGGAGCTTTTGTTAATTATATTTAATTTTGTTTTGTTTTCTATTTTTGAACATTTACTCGTTAGGTTGTAACCTTGCATGACTTTCTAATTTATTTTATATTTTGAAAATTTACTCACAATATATGGTTTTTGCTCATTAATAATATATGTATTTTTAGTAGCATTATTTGTTTTCAAGTATATAAAATTACTTCATAAATTATTTATATTTTTTAATATTTTTTGTTTATCTATAAAACAAAGAATATAAATGTTATCTTGGAAGAAAAAAGAAAGATTACAATGACAAATTTGAAACCCCTTGTCCATAGAAACCCGTTTCTTATCAATTTAAGTTGGGTTTCAAAATATTAGACGAAAAATTGGGAGTGCAAATAACAACGCGGCCTCGTTAACTGACATTATCCACCGTGTTGACATTTTTATAAACTCCATTTTATCCTTATTTAAAAAAAAAATACCAAAAATCACAATTTAAAAAAAATTAAAATTTAAAATCATAATTTTTTTTAAAGTTTCTGACACATAATCTTTTTTTTTAAAAAAATTACAAATTATTAAAATATGTATTAAAAATTTTAATTTAAATTTTGTACTATACAACTCAAAAATTACATGTTTTATTTTTTAGGTTTAATTACAATTTTGATCTCTATATTTTAGCTGAATCACGAAAATAGTCTCCCATGTTATTTATCCCTAGTTTTAGTCTTCCAAACATAATTTTAGTCTAAAATTTCATAAAATATAATTTTTTTGCGCTTATTTAAGTCACACTATGCTTCAAGATCTCATGACGCAACAATTGTACATAAAATCTATAATCATAAATGGTGTGGTGTGGCTTAAAAAAATTATATTTCATCAAGTTTTAGATCAAAATTCTTTTTGGGACTAAAACTGGGGAGAAATTAAATAGGGGGACTATTTTCGTGATTCAGCTAAAATAGGGAGACCAAAACTACAATGAAATCTATTTTTTAAAACACAAAAATATTTTAAAAAAACTGAACATTAAATATTTTCAAATACATTTGTGTTCCAAAAATCTTAATTTTATGTTTTTCAAAATACATAATCCTTTTTTAAAGAAAAATGAAAAAGAAATTAAATTAATAAAATGCTTTTCAGAACATGAAAAAAATTTCAAAACAAAATAATTTCAAAAATTATATACCAAAAATTTTATTTTATATTTTCCAGTATACAAATTAGTTCCAAAAAATTTAAATTTTGAGTTTTCCAAAACATAAAAATATTCTAAAAGAATTAAACTCTAAATTTTTTAGAATATATATTTGTTGGAGCACAATTGAATATGACAGGGGTGGAACATTTTGTTGGGAATAAGTAGGACCATATTAGATTTTGCTAGACTTACCTATCAAAAAATTAAAGGCTTAAGTTTAATTTGTGGTTTGTCATAGACTTATTTTTCATATCCGAGTTTAACTTTGATAAAAGTCTAATATATCATGTTAGTCTACTTAAAAACATATTTTATTTTAACATTTGAATAAGTAATCAAACATATATTTAAATAGATTGACGAGTTAATATGTCAATGAAATTAAGTTTTATTTTGATATGTAACATGACATTTTGAAGAATATAACTTACTTTAATTTTATTTTATAATAATACATTTAAATATGTCAAAAACTAAAGAATGTTAATATACGTAAAATATTAAAAGTTGAATATATAAAAAAAAAATTAAAATTTAATATTATAATTATAATAGTAAAAGAATATTATTTATATTTATTTAAATAAGTCGGCCTAATAGTCTATAACATTTAAAATATGAAAGGCATCTCTATGAGTCATATATATTTCCACCCGGACTTAAAATATGAAAGTAGAATTAAAATTATGGGTATAGTGTAAATTTTTGAGTCCGTATAACAGGCCCACACGGCCAGTTACATAAACATAACAAATAACTTCCATTTCGTTGAAAATTAGTTTGTTCACCTGCTGCTATATTAGCGCGATTCTGCAGTTCTGTTTTGTGCGGTTTGTGCATTTTACTGACTGCTTTTTGAGTTTCACTTGTGCAGGATAATTTATTGAGGAATTCTTAATTGGCTGGTTAGAACCAACGGATTCATGTTGTGGAATCAATCTCTGGTAAATGCAAGGTAAAATTACCTATGTTTGATCCTTTTTTGGACCCCACTAGTATGGTGATTACCTATGTCCAACACTAGCACAACACCAACACCTTGATTACATGCAATTATTTCCTTAAATGGTATTTTTTATTTCCTTAATCCACTTAATCTTTTTACTAAATGAAGATATCCAAAAAGGAAAAGATATGCAGATAGCTGGTGACCAGTTCTTTGGATGCTGAGGGGAACTAGTTCACTAAAACTGGGGTCCTCTCTTCTCTTATCATCTTCAAAACATATAAAGAAAAAGGTAGCTTAAAGAAACTCAGAATATTTTTAAAGCTAAGTAGTAATAGCTTCATAGGGCACCTTGAGAAAGAGCATTTTATATGCTTTTTGACTTAACATTGACATTCCAAAGTTGCTATGAAGTCAATGAAGAAATAAAATAAAGCTCTATTGCATCACAAGGAATCATCAATATGGTACTCATGTGCCACAACAAACTAGTTAGTGAAAACAATTATATTGGGTTTATTTAGAATGCATCTGTAGCATCTATGCTGTTGTATAGTGTGTTAGGTTCTAACATATAGAATTATTTTCGTGCTCAGAGATTATATGCTTAATAGTTAGGTCCACTGAATTTGAACTTATTTTGATTTCCACAGTAATTTGAGTCGTGTTATGGAATCTATTGGTCATGGTGGTCCATGACTTATGTTCTAAATTCTCTGCCTAATCTTTGAAGTATGCAAAACATTTTTTAGACCACCTCAACAGAAACAACTGAATAAAATAGATGTTTCTCACCAGAACAGAATCACTCTCTTCCTGTTGTGTGTGTGATAAACACAAAGGCAAGTTTTCATGTGCATTTACATTTGAATTGGGGGGAAGCTAACAAGGGAAAGATTGGCAAGCATTATTAACACAAGTTCAAAAGGCTAATTCATCTCAGTAATGAAGACGGAAATTAATACGTGGATTTCATAACCTTCTTGTTAGTACATCAGGCAAGAAACAATAACAGCAGGATATTCTTCCTAATGAAAAAAACATTGCTACGATTTTCCAACAGAAGGCATTCATCCATGATTTATCTAGAGCTTGACATAGGGAAAGCTAAATAGGTGATATTGCAAGTCCTCTGAAATTCTTTTTACTTTCAGTCTGCACCACCTGAAACAAGTCATAATAATAAATGTATTGTGTTAGATAACATTTTCTAACGAAAACCTTGAATCCCTGACAATATTTACAAGGAAAAAAAGAGTTGAAACGTTACAACACTAAACTTTTCTCACCAAAATCCCTAGGCATTTTGCATTTGAAGCATTCTGTCCTGCTAGCATAATTATGCACTCCACAGCCAGTTCTGTTACATTATAAAAAAAAGTAAATAAACAAAGATACTCAAATTATGGAAGATTTGGATAAAATTTATTGTATCATATTTATTCTTGTGTGTAATAAAATCAAATGAACATGTTTATTTGACCACCCTCTATGCTATAATTATCAATATGGTCCTCTATCTCAATCTTAACCATTTTGTGGCTTTGTCCTGCAAAAATACTGCCCGCCTTTGTTCTTATTATCACCATATGTCACTGTGCAAGAGCCGATTATAACTCTACCCCTTTGTTCATATTGCACATTCAATGCTTGAAAATGCAGCTTTTGTGAGTATATCAATCAGTTGTTGCTAAATTACATTGTTAACCTTTTATGACAAAGGACATTTAGGTGATATATAGTTGGTATTTCAAGTTGCAATTGAATACAAGCTCTTTATTGAACAAAAGTTGATGCATCTGAGAAATGAACACTTTTAGAGGGTAGAGTTTGTGATAAAATACATGCACATGCATAACAATACAATGAAGTTGTTAAAAATTCAATTATTGTTTTTTTCTACCAACAATTATAACTCCTTATTTTTAATCTTCTAAAGTTCCCCCCTACCTTTACAAGAGCCAAAATTTTCAGAATAGATGCGATTTTCAGTACTCAAACTATATGAAGATAATGCATGAGAACTAACCTAGGGCAAATCCAGTCTCCAAGTTTCCATCCTGGGGGAGAACTGCAATCAGATCCATATCCTCCAGAACTTGTCATGGTCCCGCCATATCCAGAAGAATAATCATCTTTAAATGCACCACATCTATAGCAGTTCGATCGGCTGGCGTAGTTGTGAGCTCCGCAGTTCATAGCGGTGCAAAACCAGTCCCCTGCCAACGCTTCCGTCCTGCTATATCTATAGGTTGATGGATCAGGTCCTCCATACTTGGGGTATCCACAATTTTGGCATGCTTCCCTCTTCTTGAAATTTATGTGCTCGCAAGCACCACACATCCAATCTCCTCCAGACCAGCTCATTTTCCTGTTCAATATAGAAACATCTGAAGTGATAAATTTTAAGAAATCCAGGTTTCATCAGTTCTCAATGCAGCTACATTAGATTTATATGACTCAACTCCCTGTGCATGTAGCCTAGAATTGACATGACAATGGCAAATATTATCAATTCTTCTCTTTTAAGTTATGAGGTAAGAACTCAGTTTTTTTTTTTTGGATAGGGAAATACTAGTTATGTTAGTTTTCAGTATTCGAAACCTGAACTTGCTACTTAAAATTCTATTGATGTCCCTTAGCTCGTCAATTCTTCTTTTATAAGTTATGACTTATGATCCCAGCTTATATTAGAAGGCATGCAAAGTGATCCATTATATTATTTGCATAAGGAAATATAGTTTTGGGTGACAGAATACTCTGTCAAAAAAGCATAACAATGTTATCAACTTTTCTGTAGTTATAGGAATTTTGAGTATCCTAGTTTCAATATGAATGAACCATGAGGCATTGCATATAATACAAGAAAGTTGCATATAACATCCACAAAGAAGAAAATATTTAAGACGTGTATGACAAACATAGAAAAAAGAAGTTTACCTTTGAAGAAGAATTATGAATAAGAGAAGAATCACACAGAAATGGTCTGATATTGCTATAGTAGTTTAAGAATGGCTTGTAAATCAAGATGGTGAGTTTGATACTTGTGTTATGAGGCTTTATATACTGATTGAAAGACCTGTTGTGGGGGACATTAATGTCTCTTTTCGTTCCTTAGTAATCTGCTGATGGTTTTCACTTAAGATTCTAAAACTAGAAATTGCTTGAAGATGTGGATAAAAATTTGTTACTACTGTTTCTCTGGTTATTCTTAGAAATGGTTGGAAAGTTGGGTAAATAGTGCATATTTACACGTTTTGTTCTATCTATAGTCTTTTTGTCCATCTTTAAGTGATTCCTATGCATTATTGAGAGGAACATATCCAGGGGAAGTAAGGCTATATGAGGGGTAGTTGTTATGTGATTGACTGCAAAATCTACAATGGAATCAACCCTTCAACCCCACCTATGGTTTAACAACAACACAAGCTCAACATTTATCCCATTGATCCTTTTGCATTAGCTCTTTACAAATAAACCTTCACTTGTAGTAGGCTTATGCAGTGCTTGATGTTGTCTTTGCATTAAATGAGGAAGTACTGAGTAAAATAATTATGGAGAATTTATTCTAACTTCATGCACATCCATTTCCAACTTCTTTTTTTAACTTTGTTTCGATTGCTTTATGGCAATAATTGAAATGCCATTCGAAGATTCATATCCAATATCAATACTTTGTTTATTTTCTCTACCTAGAGTATACTAAAGGCATGTATAAATTTTAGTGTACATTTGACCTGAATTGATGGATTACTATTCAATCAATTAATTTGTATGCACCCGATAATTTGATTATGAATTTAATGAAATTTTTATAAGATATATGATTTTTTTATAGAGAAATGTTGGCTAATTTGTTAGTGGAGAATGATAAATATTGGTAGCAATGGTCGAATCCGTGGCTTCTCTTTCTTAATATTTATGTGGTGTTCTAATTCAAACCACTAGACTAAACATTCAAACAATGTTCATTTACATTAATTTAATCCATAAAATTATGGTCAACCAAACCAATAAGATTAGAGATTTTAACTTCAAAAGTCTTGTTTTATTTTATTTTTTTACAAAAAATATCTTGTTAAAGTGCTACATATTTTAAAAATTATCATATCTTTACCATTTCAAGAACTAGATTGGTAACTTACATGAAATTTTATGAACTCTAACACACTACCACATGCAAATATACAAGTTATTTGGCCTAGTAGAAAAATAAAACAAACAACTATTGCTAGCTAAGTTTTTCAACACCCTCATAAACAAACAAAAAAACTAAATATATTTGATTTAAATTTAGATTAAATATACGTACGCTTTTGTTTATATATAACATTGGAGAGAGTATTTCTTTAGTTTGTTTATTTTACTTCATTATGAATTCTTATTTCAAAAGGTAAGTGGTGAGAATTTTTTATGAAAGCTATAAAAAAGAAAAGAATATTTTTATGAAAAAAAAGGTATGCGGCGGACCGATGCTGGGCAGAATGGAAAGTTGAAACCGAGTAACGTAGGTTTCAAAAAAGTGTTACAGTGGAATCAAAGTCCTTTCGTGTTCCAAACTAGAATTTATATATGCAAGTGGTAGAAACGGATCTAGCGACACAGACATTAACTTTAGACCTTAGTTACTCCATTTTTTATTCTTCATAAATATCTCATGAAACGGTTTCAAAAAGCATTTTTAAACATTCTTTTTATTAATTCCTTAAACTGAATACGATCACAATAAACAATAAAAACTCTCCTCCATCGAGAGGTTTAATGTTATTCCGTGTGTAAAGGTGAATTGATAAACATAGTGTTTTAAAACATTCATTATTGTTATTTTGGCGAAAGAAACTTCAATTATTTACTCTCTCCTCTTAAAACTTAAAACTAAGAAATATTTTTATTGGTATTTTGTTAAGAGTTTCAATTGAATGATATAAAGTTTACAAAAATATATAAATAGTGAATAATTTTTACCCTACAAATCGATTTAGTAGAGTTGTGTAAGGTTCAATCTAAATTCTAAGATGGTATTACTCAAATCACGTCTAGATTTTAGGTGTATCAAAAGTTTCATGTAATAAGATCTAAATAACTATATAAAATGAGGAGATCTCTAGAGCTTGACCCCTCCTCTAGATTTTATAATTATTTGTTACACCTTCTGTGTATTTTCCCTAGTCCGACTTAAGTAACTTCAGATGTGATGTGATGATCAAGAAGTTTGGTCTTGCATTTATTATGTTTATTATTACTTTTTTTTGTGAAGATATTTATTATTACTATCTACAACTACAATTACTGTTAGTGTATATTAGGGTTTATATTTGAGCCATCAATTTTTTATTTAAAATACAAAATCTTAGTTGCACGGTATAAAGGGTATTCAAATTCTCGTTTTTTGTGTCGTTTCGTCTATAATTTTTCTATAATATTTTAATGTTTTATTTTTTTTATATTTTTCTTTTTATCACATCAGTAATATATCATATATATTACATCACTATCTCTATTTTTTCTCTTTCAAGATATATGAATATCTATTGAATATTTAAAAAAAATAATATATGCTTAACGTAATAAAAACAATAAAACTACGAGAAAATAATGTAGTAAGGGAAAAATATAAAAAAATTTACGGCATAAATATACAACTAATTATTATTGTCACACTTACATATTCAAAATATGTAGTGTAGTGTAGTGTAGCAAGCTGCTTTAGATTGCCTCAAACACGTTATTGGGCTTGGAATACCCCCTTGTTCTCTTATCCAATTCAATTCAGTGTAATTATCCGATTCCACACTCTTGCATTTTGCACCTCTCGTGGGTCGTGGCCTTTATTATAGGCAAAACCACGAAAGACGATGGTGACTTATTGTTGTCTTTTGCAAAGCCATATCGCATAATGCCTTGTTTGTTTTGTGTTGATTGTGTTTTTTCCTGCTCACGGTTTGTTGCTTGCCTTGTATCCATGCTTATTACTATTTTGGTTCTACTTATGAAGTAGCGCCTGATTTGGTTCTGAATGTGTAAAATATATTTTGATATATTCGGTTATGTTTAAGTAGAATTAATTTTCTTTTTGAAGAATTTATTCTAAGTTTGTAGTTATGAATTCTAAATGTGATTTTTAATTTGTTGTTTAATTTACTTTTTCGTAATGCTTGATTGCAGTTTTTTTAGTCTTTTACTCTCACAATTTCAAAGAATTGCCATCCAATTTTAAAAGTAGAGATTTTTGGTATCTCTTTTATATTTTTAAATTACAAATAATAATTTAACATATTTTAAATGATACAGTATATGATTTTATGATGAAGAAGCATATAGATATATTAATTGTTCATATGTCATTAATTAAATTAAAAAAAATGAAAAATTTTCAAAATGAAAGTTAAGTGTTAGATGATTTTATTGCGATTCCATAAATATTAATTATTCTACATCATGATATTATCTATCACGTTATTTAAAACATATCACATTACTCTTTTGTAGTTAAAAAGTTAGAATAAAAGGCAAAACCAGTTAAATTTTAAAATAGGATGACCAATTTCGTGAATTAATAAAAATAAGAGATCAAATCTGCAATTAAATATTTATATAAATATATTTAAACTCAAATATAAATTATTTGTACATTCAACTCATTTTTAAATAAAATCTATTTTATAAAATTAATTTATTTAAAATTAATTTTTGTGCGTAGAATATAACATATGCACTTACTACTTTTGACTTTTTTTATTGCTTAATAGGTTTTGATTTTTTCCAGTTGCCTGACTACTTCCCATCTTCATGCTTTTTATTTGCTTTGTCTTGTACTGTATTGTATGCAGCATGCCTCAATAATGTCCTTATTTTCCTTTTTGCGTTTTTATATATTTTTTTCTTTTAAAAAAAATACTTTTTTGTTATTTTTTATGATAAATAATTATAAAATAAAACTACTGAGTGTTCACATGGTTCTTCTCGCCGTTGCTTGGATGTGTCGAACTAAAATCCACAGTAGCATTGATGCTAAGGACGGAATCTTAATCCTAATCACTAAATTTTCACCAGACAATATCTATGAATATTCCACATTCCATATATTATAATTATGAAATAAAATTCCTTGTACCGACAGTTCTTACTGCCATTTCTTTTTATTCTCAACGTGCGAAACTTCTTTCTCAAAAAAAATAAAATATGGAGGGCTATTCAGTAATATACTTGGAGAATCTACATCCTAATGACACTCAAAAAGATGGCACTCAAAACAGTTACAAAGGGATATTACATAAAAATAAACCTTTAAATATTATTTTATTTTATTTTTAACAAGAAGTTATATCATTGCGAGGACAAATGGCACTCAAAACAGTTACAAAGGGATTTACATATTTTTTAACAAAATTGTAAACTAAAAAAAGATGAATATTTAGGGTATTACAAAGGATATTACATATATTTAATAGTTATTACATATTTTTAACACACTGCCTCCAAACTATTAAAAAGGATATTACATACTTTTAATAATTATTTATTTTGGTGCCTCGGTTAGACAAGACAACTAGTGTATCGTTATTTATCTGCACTTTACATATAACACTTTGATTATGAGACAAAATAGTTGGATGAATGTTAGAGTTATTAAAGTTAATCTTATGTTGTTTGAACTTTTGACGGGTCTGAGGGTAAATTTTCATAAGAGTGTGTTAGGTGGAGTGAATCTGAATCCATCTTGGTTGGAAATTGCAGAAAGAGTTTTAAATTGTAAGTAAGTGTCTTATCGTTTATATGAGAGTATAGGAGTTGTGGTGGAGGGATATTCAACATATCTTTGGAGAATTACTGATTGAGTTTGGAAATTGATTTTCAAATAATCTTGTTTGTGTGGTGGGTGATGGTAAGTCTATCTATTTTTGAAAGATCCATTGGTGGGAGGAAAAAATTTATCTACTAAAAATTTCATAAATTTGGTAGCATTTCTATCAATAAATTAGAGGTGGTTGGTAGTGGCCTTGAGTCTAGAATGAGTAGGTGGGGTTGGAAGAGAAATTTGTTTCAAGGGAACTAGGAGTTACTTCAATAGTGTGTTTTTTGTAGGGAATGTTTTTTTTTTTCTTTCAAGTAAATTCGATGGATAAATGACTACGAAAAACTGAATCAAAAGATGATTATACAATTAAACTTT
Organism: Cicer arietinum; assembly: GCF_000331145.2. Classification (NCBI taxonomy): domain Eukaryota; kingdom Viridiplantae; phylum Streptophyta; class Magnoliopsida; order Fabales; family Fabaceae; genus Cicer; species Cicer arietinum. The sequence continues at coordinate 6,936,021 of NC_021166.2, forward strand.
TTTATATTTTTTTATGACTAAAAAATTAATTATAATTAATATTTTTTAAGAAATCGTCTACGTTAAAATGAGAACAATTGTGAACAAACTATTTTATTGACGCAATCTGGTCTCTTTTACTAGTATTCAATAAATATAGACGTGGACAATACAACGAAGCACAATAACTCAAAAACGAAAACACGACTAATTAAAGAGAAATAAAAGTTGTACTAAAATTAATGTAGAGGCTTTGCCAATGGAGAATTTGGAGCAGGTGCTGGACTTGGAGCATTAGCTGCAATGTCACATAACAAACATAAATAACAATTACTTGAATTCATTGATAAATTATTTTATATTTGACTTTATTTGAATCATAATTAGTTGCAGAGTAATTTTTATATATATGCTTCCGATCAAGATGAAATTTGTTAGTAGGTGAAAATTATTCAGATAAAAAAATTAAAACCCATATATATTTTCATATGCAGGATAAAAGTGCAATGAAATAAATTATTAAAATGAAATGAAGTAAAAACAAATGTTACATCCCTTCTTATGCCATTCAAAATGGAAGGAAAGTATTGATTAAATTGACTAATCACAGTGTTTTCATTCTATTTTAAATAACACTACTTAGAACTTTGATAGGTTTGATAGGTATGGTCTCCAACAAAACTCTAAAATACCAAAGAATTTATCATAAAAACATTCAATATATTTCTATTACATTTCATTTGATTAGTTTATTTTTTATTAATCAAATTTTAGGTTAAAAAGTAATGATTCCGTAACCACAATAGACAATAATTAAAGATGTTGAAGTGGCGTGAGAAGAAGGTTAATTTCTCACCAAAAAAACTTGATAAAACAAAAGCATAAATATACTATGTAAATATAAATTTATATTTACATAGCAAAGGATGAAATTAATAACGTACTCACAAATACAATACCATGCAATAGATTCGAATGCAGAACAACATGAACCACACTTGGTTGTGATTGTGAATTATCATCCATAAAATAAGGTAGACAGTCCACCACAAAAGTAAGTTATAATTTATCTACAATAATGTGTGGTTTGTGATGGTAAAGGAGAAATTGTGAGATGGGCATTAGATATATTTGGAAATGGCATCAAAGCAATATTACTTACTTTTCATCAATGCATGTTGTATGATTTGAATTTGAAAGAAAAACGCATGAACTTAGTCCAAGCTCAAATCCGACCGAACCTGCGTATTGTCACTTGACATACCTCCACATTTGTACATTTGTGTCATCCATCGTATGTGGTACTTTCATATTTTTAAAGCAAAGTTGTTGCAACTTCCACGGTGGGTGGTTAATTACTTATGGGATTAACTAACATAACTGAAAGTCAGTTACGATGTTGTTAGTGTCAGCTTCATCTTTACCTTCAATTCTTCACTTCCTTCCAGGTTCCGATCCTCCTTACAAGGTTTTAGAACAACACCCTTATCTTAATCTCCTCGCAAAATGCAACAACATAAATACCTTCAAACAAATTCACTCACTTCTCATCAAAACCGGTCTCCACAACACCATTTTCGTCCAAAGTAAGCTCATCCATTTCTGCGCCGTTTCACCTTCCGGCGATCTCTCCTACGCTCTCTCTCTCTTCGCACGTAACCAACAACAACAAATTCACAATCACTTCATTTGGAACGCTCTCATTCGAGGACACTCTTTGAGCCCTTCTCCTATATCTTCCTTATACTTTTTTTCTCGAATGCTTCACTATGGACTTCAACCAAATTCTCACACTTTCCCTTTTCTCTTCAAGTCTTGCGCAAAATCAAAGGCTACCCATGAAGGTAAACAGCTTCATGCTCATGCTTTGAAGCTGTCCCTTCACTTTCATCCACATGTTCACACTTCGCTCATTCATATGTACGCTTCTGTTGGGGAATTGGATTTTGCACGTTTGGTGTTTGATAGAAGTCCTCTTAGAGATGCGGTTTCTTTTACGGCTCTTATTACTGGGTATGTCTCGCAGGGTTATGTGGATGATGCTAGACGACTTTTTGATGAAATTCCAACCAAAGATTTGGTGTCTTGGAATGCTATGATTGCTGGGTATGTTCAAAGTTGTCGTTTTGAAGAAGCTATTGAGTGTTTTTGTGAGATGCAGAAGACAAACATCTCACCCAGTAAGAGTACAATGGTGACTCTTCTCTCTGCTTGTGGTCACACAGGGTCGCGGGAATTGGGTAATTGGATAGGTTCTTGGGTTAGAGATAATGGGTTTGGTTCGAATCTTCAGATGACCAATGCACTTGTTGATATGTATTCTAAGTGTGGTGAAATTGATACTGCTCGTCAGTTGTTTGATGGAATGGAGGAAAAAGATGTGATTTCGTGGAATACTATGATTAGTGGTTATTCTTACTTGAGTTTATATGAAGAAGCACTAGCATTGTTTGATGTCATGCTTAGATCGAATGTGAAGCCTAATGATATTACTTTTTTAGGAATTCTTCCTGCATGTGCTTGCCTTGGTGCTCTTGATCTTGGTAAGTGGGTTTATGCATACATTGATAAGAACTTGAAGAGCAGTAGCAATGCTTCTCTTTGGACAAGTCTCATTGACATGTATGCAAAATGTGGTTGCATTGAGGCAGCGGAATGGGTTTTTAGAAGTATGAATTCTAGTAGTTTGTCTGCTTGGAATGCCATGTTATCAGGATTGGCCATGCATGGACACGCAGAGAAGGCTCTAGCACTTTTTTCAGAAATGGTCGACAAGGGATTTCAGCCAGATGATATCACATTTGTTGGTATATTATCTGCCTGTACACAAGCCGGTTTGGTAGATCTTGGACAAAACTATTTCAGGTCAATGATGCAAGATTATGGAATCTGTCCGAAATTGCAACACTATGGTTGCATGATTGATCTCTTAGCTAGAGCTGGAAAATTCGAAGAAGCAGAGATTCTTATGAAAAATATGGAAATGGAGCCTGATGGAGCTATTTGGGGTTCTCTTCTTAGTGCTTGTAAGGCTCATGGACGTGTTGAGTTGGGTGAATATGTAGCAGAACGCCTCTTTCAATTAGAGCCAGAAAATGCAGGTGCATTCGTGCTTTTATCGAATATATATGCAGGAGCTGGAAAATGGGATGAGGTAGCAAGGATAAGAACAAGGTTAAATGACAAAGGAATGAAGAAAGTTCCTGGTTGCACCTCTATAGAGATTGATGGTGTTGTTCATGAGTTCCTTGTTGGTGATAAGTTCCACCCTGAATGCAAAAATATTTATAGTATGTTGGATGAGATAGATAAGCTTTTGGAGGAAAATGGGTTTGTGCCTGATACTTCTGAGGTACTCTATGATATGGATGAAGAGTGGAAAGAAGGTGCTTTGAGTCAACACAGTGAGAAGTTGGCTATTGCTTTTGGTTTGATAAGCACAAAGCCTGGATCTACAATTAGGATCGTTAAGAACCTTCGTGTTTGTGGAAACTGTCATTCGGCTACCAAGCTAATATCTAAAATTTTCAATAGGCAAATAATTGCGAGAGATAGAAACCGTTTTCACCATTTTAAAGATGGGTTTTGCTCATGTAATGATTGCTGGTGAAACTTTAATCTATCTATTCAGTGGAATATCATTTGCACTTGTGCAGAAAGAAAAGCAAACCATTTGCATTCATATAGCTTACAAAGATTGATTGGTACATGTGTGCTCTCTCACTATTGAAGTGCAAATCCTTCTTTATTTATAAATACATCTATGATTACTACATGAAATTGGCCTAATGTTAAGATTAGCTCAATGCAATGCAGCTGAATCCACAAACCAAGTTATGCAATTGGAGTTCCTTCATGCATTGGAGGGTCGGTTGAAGGAGTTCTTTCTTGCAGTTGCCAAGACAGTCTTGTCAGCTACTATGAAATATGCCGCTCCAGCCACTACAAACAGAATATGACAGTTAGATAACTGTATCAAACAATGATTGTGATGAGAATAGTAGATCAATGTTTTGACTTGTGACAATAAAGATGAGAAAGCTAACCTGTGGAAATTATGAGAGCTTGAGCAGTGTGATTGAGGTTTGCTTTTGCCCAAGGTAGCATCCTAACACTAGCAAACTGCATATATCAAAGCATATATAATTCCAGTTAGCTATATACCAAAAATATATTTCTTATAATATTTTAAAAGTTCATTTCAAATGTAACTAACATTGAGATCTGTTTCAAAAAGAATGAAGGAATGAAGCAATGAAAATTGAATAGGCGGAAGAAGAACTTACAGTTGGAATGGCAGTGGCAATGGTAGCAACAACAGCTGCCTTAGCTCCTGCCATCACACCCTCTGTTTACACAAGAAATGGAAAGAAAAAAAACTTAATAAAAACAAAGGAAACTGAAGATTATATTGTACATTGATTGTAAATTAAGTACGCGTTATACCATGAGAACAGCGCTTGGCCACGGCCAACCTTTGATCTAGAGAAGCCAAGCTAGCCCTTTCAAGAGGAGAATTAGCAGCAACATTTCTATTGGCCATCTTCAAAGATTGAATTGAATTGAACAGAAGCTATGAATGAAAGAAGTCTTTTCTGTAAACAGTTGAATATATAATTGGTGTAGCTTTGAATGAAGAGTGTGTGAAGTTTATTGCATATTTATAAGGTGAGTTGGTAAGAGAGAAGAGTTGCACTACAGCAAGGGGAGTTTGATGGTTTCATCTGAAATCCACTGTCTCAGTCTCAGACAGTTGTTTTCACTTGGATTTCTGTTAAGGTGGGTTGATTCTTTTGTTGTCCCCTTAATACTAAATACTCAAATTTTTTTATTCTTAATAAAGGGTTTGTGAATTAAATTATTTTATTTATTTATGCATACATCACATGGCAAGGAATGCAAATACTTAGTGCGAACCTTATCCACAACTAGTGTCTTAAAACTGACAAAAATACATAAAAATAAAATGTACATGTTCTTTTTTTCCCATGATTCTGTATCTCATTGTTTGGTACACTATTAATTAAACAAAGAAAAGGTCCTTTCGCAAATTCGGTATAGAAGGAAGTGGTTTAGTCTGAAAGATGGCTAAAAACCATGGGTTTTGGACTTTGGTTACTGACACATAGCACATCCCAATAACCAAATATTCCTTAAGCAAATTAAAAGAGAAATTTGAAGTGTGGGAGTCTATATAATAAAACCATGGGTATAAAGGGTGAGGTGGGTTAGCCTTTTCTTTGTTATTATTAATAATAATAATAAGGTGCATTGGATGTGTCTGAGAGCATTTGGTGCATTGTTTGATTGCAACACGTGCGCAGGTTGTTGAACACTTGCAACAGTGCACTCCCAAAAATAGTGAGTGTGACACAAGTTAATTATTTGGTGGTAAAGGGGGCCATGGTTTTTCGCTGAAGTGGGTGGGCACCTACTAATAGTATTAGCCTGATGCCTATTGCATAAACACTTTTGATGGGCCTCCACATCTCTAGTAATTGCAAATTTGACAATGACTTTTTGTTTAATATTTCATCTGTTTCAATTTATCGATCAACTTTTAGTTATAAATAGAAACAAAAGCACTAAGAATTGTGTTTTTCTGATATGAAGTGGATGTTATTTATGATCCATTTAGGAATGATATATTCATATTTATTTATTTTAGTTTTAATCTAGTGTTCGATTGAAAAATAATTAATATGTAAGTAAAAATTGTTTTAATTAATATTCGAACAACTATGTAAATATTTATTTTTAATTAAAATTAAGAGAAAAATTCTAGAAGCACCTCTATATTTTTTCCTTTAAGAGAAAATGTTTAAATTAAGATATTTATAATTATTAAATATAAATGTTATTCCTTCTTAAATAAAATATAATTAAAAATAGCAGTTTTAAGATTTTTATCTGATCAAAAATTTAATTTAGATATATTTGAATTAGTTTTTAGGTGATTAGTTAATTAAATCTTCACTAGCTCTTTATAAAGAGCATATCATGTATAATTTATGTTCACTTTAATATTATATTTTTTCTATCCTTTCTATCAAAATTCCTAAAATGGTATCAAAAAATAACATAAATAGGTATTTTGTTTAAAGCTAAAATTAGGGAATTTTAAATACCATATAAAAGCAAAAAATTTGAAAAAATTTCTTTATCTTTTCATATATGAATCATAAAAGAGATCCTGTAATATTTTTACATTTACAATTTTGCTGCTATATGTTTCAAAATTTGCACATTATTTTTTATATATTTTCTCTTTTTTTGCAAATTAGTCTCTAAATATTTTTCAAAATTTCTAAATTGGTCTTAAAAATTTGCAAAATAGTCCTTCAACTTTTCAAATTTTCAATTTTGACTTAATTTAATTTTTATTTTTTGCTCATTTTTTTTTTGAAATTTATAAAAATAATTCAACTTTAAATAAACAATTGTTCAATCTAAATAATAAAATTTATAAATCAAGTGAATCCAATTAAAGCATATATAATACTTAAAATTTAAAAATCGATACAATTTTCAATTACCCCGTCTAACAATTATGTGTTGCCCTATATGGTTTATGTTTGAATAAAGGGATACTATTTAAAAAAAGAATAATTAACAGACACCTAAACACCTCATTAATATCTTGAATGAAAAAGAATTAAAAATTGACGTAATAGATATTATATGTTAATAATATAATATAAAAATAAAAATAAAATTATATTCAATAAATATATATAAATTTTATATATATATATATATATATATATATATCATTATTAATATTTTAGAAAAAATGTCTGACTAACAAGTACTTTAAAGTCAGTTGTTAAAGAAACAAACCATAGCAACCATGTTATTAATTAATACAAAAGATGGGCATCTTTTCTCTAGATATTGAGTTGGGTATAAAAGAGAGTCTCTTCACAATTCTTCACAAATTATTAGGAGTTAGCTTTGGGCTTCAACATACACATTGGGCCAACCATGTCAACCTAGTAACTATTTTGTTTAACTGATTATCTGTTTTCTGGTGTTTGTCTGTCTGCTTAAAATATTTTATTCTATCGGAATCAGGATTTAGGATTGGTCCAAAGCCAAAAGTTAATAAAATTAGGACTTTAAATCTCTAATAAAAATCTTCTATTTATTTTATTAAAATTTTATTTTAAAGTTTATTTTAAGTCTCAATAAATATTAAATTGGTTAAAAATCAATTAAAAAAGAAAGCAAAATATGTGAAGTTGGATAATCAACCACTTTTTTTAATGGTTACTTTTATAATTAAAAAAACCAGTTTCTTGCCACTACAAGTATAGGCTAGAATTTGCAGGGAAACAAGGAAAAAATGATGATACCTACTCACCTAGGGAGATATCGCAACCAACGAGAAGGGAGATCCAACAAATAAAATGAACTATCAAATCATATTAGTAGTACTACTTGGGTTGGATTGCTATGATGGCTCCAACATTAAATAATTAAGCCTTTTCATCCAATTTGTAAAACATTTGATGATTACCTTTTTTCCCGATATGATGAAAAATGGGAGAAGATATAAAATGAGAATGAATGCCAATTAAATAATAGAAAAAGGTAAATAAAAAATCAATATTATTTATTTCATTGCAATAGGATCTAAATCTTACTTAAATACATTTAAATTCACATCATGCGGTAAAAGATTTCTCACATTTACCAATTCACTGTTTTTTCTGTTAAAAAATAATTTAATCGTAATTTTATATACATTGAAAATTATATAATGTCACAAATATATAATAAAAAATGTTAATTAAAAATTATATAAATAAATAACATAATTGAAAAAATTACATTAAAAATTAAATAATTAATTATTTTAAGATAAATATTTTTAAAATACTAAGAGTAATTTTTATAAATTGTAAATTAATATTAAATAACTCTGATCGAGCTTAAAATTGATTTTATTTAATTCTAATTCAACTATTTGAGATGTCGGAAATATGCAGAAACTATAAAAAATAAATAAAAATAAAAAATATCAATTCACTTCACTTTTATCCACCAATTTTGTTAGTTACACATTAATGAAATATTTATAATTTGTGGACTTTTCTTTTATATAAATCTCTCTTAATAATTTAAATACTATGTTTAATAGTTTAAGCTAGAGAAACCCGTGTTATTTTATTCAAATGCTTAGCTCTTGCATTTCATAATTTGCTAATTAGTAGTATACTAAATGAAATCTAAATATTTATTTTTATTGACAAAAACTCATATCCAATAAAATGTGGATGATAGCAAACTATGATGATAAAGGAAAAATGATACTATTAGCCTCAATTAGCATGAAGTATATTATAATTTCTACATATATAGATGGACCATGTTATGTATCACTAAAACAACACAACACTTTAATCTCTGTTACAAAACAAAAAGCAAAAAGAAAATGAAAAAAGTCATATGACTACTTGACTATTTGAGCACATATACATACATGTACTACAGCATCTTATACAGCTTATCATATTTCATGTTTAAAGAAATGAATGACAAGATGACATGATTAAAGCTGATATATACTTTGCCCATTAAATTAATGCTGTACTCCATTATAATGCAAACAAATCCATTATATGACACAAGTTAACCCTTAAGTGGCAAAGGATATGTATGATGATGAATTTTATACTCCCAATTTATTCTCATATTTTAAAAATTGTTATTAAAAAGTAGTAACATAAAATTGATCTACATAACTTGTGTTTAGTGTGGTTTAAAATTAGAATTAGTTGGTCTGTTTGTTGAGTGTTGTAATAGTAGTTGTTTATTGTGTAATGTTGTGTAGTCATGAGCATGTGAAGATGAAATGTTTTGACTAGCAGGCAGAAAGAAAGAGATAAAAGAATCCCATGAATGAATGTTCATTGTTATTTGGGCTGCAACAAGAGGCTTTGGACTGTCATCCATATGCACTGATTCATAGTAATACTTTAGGTAAGAAAATGATTCTATTTTTTATTGGTTTACTAGAGAGGTTAAGATTTCAATTATTACATCCATTTTTTTCACTTCATTCAAAATGGTCCACACACTCAACACTCTTTTTCTTCCTTCTCTCACCTCATCATTACTGTTACCAAATAGTAGTATCACATTACTAAATCTCCTCCATTTTTTAATTATTTCACACATTCATTACCCCTGATTTGGGAAACTGGAGCTTATATTCACTTAATTAATGTTTCATATCTTATTGGCTTTTGCAAGAATGACAAAGTTCATTATTAATCATATTAATTAGTTATTTATATTACAAGCTAATATAATAGTTAGTTATAATAATTACTTATTATTTATTAGTTATATAAGTTTTATGAATTAATTGTCGCATTTCAACAATTATTTCATTATTTAACATACTTTTATTTACTTTTCTCTTAATTTATGATTTATATTTAGAATTATAATATGAACAATGATGATTCAAATTTATTTGTTGTAGTTTTGTAAAATTACACTAGTTTACATGATTATTTATAAAATAGATGGCGATGCAAAATATATATCTAACGTTATTACTCTTTTATATATTTAATATTTTATTTATTTTTAGTCAATGTGAGATTAATCATTTAAGTGTGAGTTACTTGCATCATTAGATTTAATTTATATTAAGATCTGATTATCAGTCCTCCACTAAGTATATAATCTACAAGAGATTTTGACACTAAATCTTCATTTAAAATATTAAATTATTAAATATGTGTGTGTCTACCTTTTATATATAAAATATTTTTTTCATTCCTATTCGGTGTGTGACTAATTATTTACATTTGAATTCCAACACTTTTAAATATAAATATTTAAAAGAAATAATTTAATTTATATAAACTATTAATAAAAAAATTATATTGTCAATCAATTAATATTGTTAGATTATTAATAATATTTAATTTTTATCATAACTATTTATAAAGTCACTCATATGACATATCATGATTTATCGATTATGTAATTTTTGTCACAGTATGAAAATTAAACTTAAAAAAAAGTTAGTTTAATAAAAAAATTACTATACTTATGAGCTATCGCATTGCAAAATGATTAGTATAAGCGAACCATTTTAAACTCCAATCTTTTGAAGCTTAATTTATTTTAAAGTGTATATACATTATACATATAATGGATAGTAATCACCATCATTTTCAATTCAAGAAAAAGGATGAGAAGAAAGAGCCCAGAAAACATTTCCTTTTTCTTTCTTTTCTTCGTTCGGTGAAAAGGACATGTGAATGCGCAGATAAAAGAACCATACGAGAAAAGTATACAATGTTATAAAGTATTGTTAAATTAAAGTGATTTTATCCTGCAATTTTTTCTCATCAATATTTGAGAAGTGTAATAATTGTCATCACATGACTTCATAAGGACTCATGAGAATCACATTAGGACAATTATGTGACCCGACTTTCATACACCTACATATCCTCAACTACCTATATTTATCAATACATATACTAAGATTAATTAATAATTTATTACTATCATTTGTCCCAATTATATTTTATTTCAGTTAGTATTTCACATAAATTAAAATATATATAATAATTTGTGGCGAATGAAGTATTATAATAATGAGAAAATAACATAGTTCATTGTATGCCGAACTATATACCTTCTGCCTTGGTCAACATACATTAATTAATTTATATATAAGTCTCTATCTCATCGATCATACATAAAAAATAAAATAAAAAAGAAAACAGAAAACAAGGGGAGAAAGAAACCTTAGTTTCTTTTATGAAAAAACACAATTAAGCTGTTTTTACTAAACTATTGTAATTACATTTTACAGCAAAAACTTAACTCTTGAGATAAGTAGTTGCAGTTGTATGCATAGAATGTGAAAAGAAATTAAAAGTAATCAAAATGATGAGTAAGCTGAAATGGTTGATCTCTATCTTTCTTGCTTAATTTAGGCATCAAAACCATATTATTCCTCCTAATCTTGTTCTTATCATTAGGAACTTCAGGAGGTTTAACTGATCTAATCAAAGCCCAATTTACACCCTTAAAAAACTCATGTTTTTTAATCTCAACAGAACCCAAACAACTTCCAATTCTCTTATTAGGATTCTTCACCAGCAATTTACTTATAAGATCTTGAACTTTCACCATTTCTTCAAACTCATAACTACTACTCACACCAATTCTAGGAAAAGTCAACGGTTGCTTCAAAATGTTGACCAATGTTTTCTCATTGTTTTCACCTTTAAATGGTGTTCTTCCATACAACATTTCATACAAAAAAACACCAAATGTCCACCAATCCACTGCACTTCCATGTCCTTGTCCCAATATAACCTCCGGCGCTAAATATTCGTGTGTTCCGACGAACGATTTGGACCGTGCATCGATCGGTTCGGCTACAAGCTCAGGATCAAAATCAAAATCAAAATCAAAATCAAAATGATCAAGGTCTAATTGAGATTGATGATGATTAACATTTTCTGTTATAACTGTTGTTTTGTTTTTGTTGGTTGATGATAGGAAACAGGACAGAACAGGTTGCATTGGAGAAATGCAGGAATTAGGTGAAGAAGTTCTCTTTGTTGTAGTTTTGATGCTACGTTCTGATCTTGTTTTGGTTCTTAGGAGCTTCGGAACGACGTCGCATTTGAGAGAAAGATCAAAATCTGATAACATTATGTGTCCATCTTCTCTTACTAAAACATTCTCTGGCTTCAAATCTCTGTATACTATTCCCATCATGTGTAGATACTCTATTGCTAATAGTGTCTCAGCTGCATAAAACCTGTTCATGATTATTTCGTTAATAACAAAGTTTGATAGTATATGAAAGATGCATGAATTAAGAAAAGGAAAAGCTTACTTAGTGGATGAAATGGAAAAGCGGTTCCCAGGCTGGCGTTGGCGAGCAGCATACAAATCACCACCAGGACAAAACTCCATAACCAAACAAGAGTAATGAGAAGCATCAAAGTCAGTATACAAAGTTGGCAAAAAAGGATGATCAAGCATACCCAAAATCTCCTTCTCCATCTCTGCTCTCTGTAGTTTGTTCCTTATAGCAAGTGCTTCTCTATCAACAACTTTCATAGCATAAAAACACTGTGCCAAACCCACAACAGGGTTCCTTATTTGACAAAGATACACATTCCCTATGTCGCCGCTACCAAGTCTTCTGAGGAGGCGGAAGTGGTCGAGTCCGAGACGACCTCTGTCCTTTCGGAGTCGACTCATCGCCTCCCATGCAACTTGGTTTGCCTTATGAGGCTTAACATGGGAGCTGGCTAGTAGTGAAGAAACGGACACGGAGCTTCCACGAGGACGGCTTCCGAAGCTGAGGTTAGTCATCCAGCTTCGGGTTGATTCTGGTACGGTGATGGAGGAGGAGCTGCTGTCGTAGTCAGTTTCATCTTTGTAAGGTGTGGTGGTGGCCATGGTGAGTGGTGGATAACATGTACGTACTCAGTCAGAGTTTTTTTGTGAGTGTTTCTGTTTCTGTTTCTGTTTTGTGAACTGTGCTTTTATATGCTTGGCATTGGTAGCTAGCACATGCGTGACGTGTAATTATATATCAAATTAATAAATAAATATTGGAGAATTCAAAACTCATCAGACTTTCAAAATAGATATTTCAGTTTTATAATTAGAAGTTGATTTTTTAAGGAATAGACGGTGAACATTTTACAACCTTAAAAATATATTTTGATTTTTTTAAATTTATAATAATATTTTAATAAATTAAAAAAATTAATAGATTATAAGAATTTGACAGTTGTTAACAAAAAAAAAAAGTTGAATAAAACTGAACTGTAACACTTCAAGACTAATAAGAAGGCGGTTCAGGATTCGAGTGACTTAACAATTTCTCTTTTAGTTTATTTATATATAAACCATTATCATTTAACTATAAAAAAAGAGAAATTAAAATCACATTATGGTTCAAACTAGATCTAAGAAACAAACTACAAAGATCTACTTTTTTATGAGAAGATGATGTCTCATCCAAAATAAAGAACATATTTGAGGTGATTGAACCCCTAATTTTTTTTAAGGGCCTACTTTTATTAATTTAATTGAATTGAATGGCATATTGATTAAATTAGTATACAGTAATGGAATAGATAAAGCCCATATTTCAGCGATGAAAGTTGCTTTGATGAATTTCATATTGACGTTTGTTTTAGTCATTTTTGTTCATTTCCTTATATGATTCACGGAAAAATTGACGTGTTGTATAAATAATGATAATAATAATAATAAATGAAGGAAAGGAATCTTTTACTGAATGAGATGAGAGGCTAGAAGGCGTAAAACATGTTCATCCTATGAAAAATGTCAAAAGCAGAATAGTTAAGATTCTTGATAAAATGATAATGTATGTGGTAGGCAACGTTTAGGATTGGATTAGTGAATCTTGAGATTTTATACGAGTCATTGGTTTTTGTATAAAAATGTTCCTAATTTGAAATTGGATAAAAAAAATAGTATAGAGAAGGAGTGGTGGGAAGAGGGTATCGAAGCATATATATGATGATGGATGGAGGTCACATTGTTCTCCGTAGGATTTGTATAAAATGTGACGACCAAAAGGTAAAGCTTTTGTTGTTGTTCTTTTAGTTGAGGCATGCTATACATCAGTCTCACCTTGTATGCTGACGAACCCACTAGCTTTTGTTCTCTCTAAACTTTTTCCCATAATGCCCATAAACTTTACTATTCCTTTTTTTTTTTTTTTTTTTTTTTTTAATAATCTATTCTACTATCTTATGTATATTTGCAATACTAGTATATTTTACTTTCTAGTTATCTATATGCTAACAAAATTTAGTACGGTTGGGTTAAATACAAGAGGTCGAATCATAGTAGATGCTAATGCTTTGTACATATAATACTTCATTTCTTAGATAAGGAAAATAAGAGATGATCCAACATATATACAAATCTCGATTGATTTTTAACTCTTTATTTGTTACTTTCTCTTACCAAAACCAAAGAGTTGTGTTTTGTTCTCTCTTATTACGTACTATCTACAAAACATGGACTCCTCTCATCCTTTTCTCTCTCTTAATTTCATTCAATTTGTTTCATTTTACGTGCAAGCAAATCTCATCATTTGTAAATTGTGAGTTGTTTCATCAGCTTTTACCATATTTGTTCATTTTCATTTTCTAAATTTGATTAGAACTCGGTTTGAAAATTTTGTGTGGGTTTATTTCCTTTTGATTCTCTTTTAATATTGATAATTATTTCACATCAACACCATTGTAGAGGATAAGTGCCAAAAACAGACGCGAAATGTAATAGAATTAAGGAATGGACCACTAAAAGGCAACATCTATATATAAACGACTAGACCATTTGATTTTATATTTATTTTGTTCATGAAATGTATCTCATATGCTACTGTTTAAGATATTTCTTATAATTATATATACATACAAGTCTATGTATTTTATGATACACAATAAAATATTCAAAAATAATGTTTGATTTTTTTAAGGGACATTTATGATATAATTGAAAATTAACATGTTTTAGTACTATTAGATTAAATCATCAATAGTCTAATGAAATGTCATATATGAATAAATATGATTATATTTCAAATTTAACACCGTCAAATTTTGAAGTTTTACATTTTTGTTTTATTTTAAAAAATAATCAATATATATAAATAAATAATTAAGTTTTTGCTGTCCACATGTAATCTCTCCGTTACACTGTCTCTCTTCATTGTCTCCCTCTATCGTTCTTCGTTATCTCTCATCTGTTCTGCATCATCTATTTCTGTCGTTATTTTATTAAGAATAAAAAACGAACTTGAAAACAATGTGCAACAATGACTGTGTATGGTCGATGACAACAATGCAAACACAAATGAATTAAGAGTGAGACAAAAGAGGAATCTCTTCTTGCATTAGTGAGAAAAATATGGAGAGTTCTTCTTACGATAGTAGAAAGAACGAGGAAGGAGAACAATTTTCTTAATATTTGAACGGTTTTTAGGTTAATAATAATTTTAATTTTAACTAAAATAAAAAAATAGAAAAATATTATATTAGATTTAAGAGAATTAAATTTAAAATAATAAATATACTTATACAAATAATTTAGTATATAATATATAACCGTTAATGTAGAAAAAATAACACATTTATTTATTAAGAATAACGATATATTTTTTTTGTTAAGTACATAGAAATCGTTTTTTTAAAAAACTATTATAACATTCATATCAGACTCAATGTTTAATTTATTTCTGGAGCAAAAATAATTAAAGCACAGCCAAGTTCATGATAGTTGATAATAAAATATAAAAAGAGGCAGTAAAAAAGTAGATGGTCAAAAGCAACC
>NC_021166.2:6951384-7034131 GCF_000331145.2 Cicer arietinum
CCGCTCTTTTTATCTTAATTAAAGCTTGCTAAACGCACATGAAAGAATTTATTTTTTCCAATAACAAAGCAAAAAGCAGAAGTAGCATGCAAACAACATTGTAAACTCTGCCATGAATAATTAATTCTTCTTTTCGAGTATAATATTATATTGATAGGTATAGTTTTGTCATCCAATTTTTAGGAGAAGAAATAATAAAGCAATAAATTGCTACCTATAACCAACCGAATTATACTCCGTGAAAGTAAATTATAGAGAGGAGCTAGGAATGAGTGAGGATACACGAAGAACCCGTGCCCCAAATTGAATTCACACCGCTTATATACTAATGTAGTTAATTATTAGGCATATAATACATCATATATAATAATCTTATAATTTATATGGTATTCTTGCCATGCATGTGATGAAACAGTTTTTCCTTATAGCTAGGGGACCTGACTTGGCCACTGCTTCCTTAATTTGGTCCATACCCCCACACCCACCTCGGTAATACGAAATATCTTTATATATATATGCTAAGTACTTATATATTTATATATGTGCTTGATTTTTTTTTTGAAAGAACCTATAACTAGAGCTTGGCTTTGAATTGACATATGTGATCTCTCACATGTTAATTTCTGTGAATAATGGAGGTTAATATGAGTAAAAAAAGAGCATAAATAAAAAAATATTCTTGATGTCTATTTTCTTAACCACATTTTTCCTTTTGTTTTTTCCCTCATAAATTGTGTATTTTATGAAAGTAGTGAATTTAGTATTGTGTCTATTTTATGTGTATATATTTTTAAAATATTATATATATGTTTAATTTTGACTTTTAATTTAATTTAATCTCTACAATAAATTAGTTGTGTTAATAAAGAGTATGTTTGAAAAAACTGATAATAAATGCTTTATTAATTTTAAATGAAGCTTATACTAAGACAATTTTTTCCTTAAATTATGTTAATAATTAGAGACAATGGAAGTAGTAATTTAATCAAATTATCTCCGATAACATGAATATGTTAACCGCTATCATAGATTTGACGTTGGAGTAATGCATGTAAAAAAATATAATTAATTTATATTAATAAAAACTGAAAATTGTCATTCACGCATTGTCAAATAAATATATTTTTTTTCCAAAGGCGACATTCAATATACCTACTATAATACTCTATCCATTTATTTATAAAGATATTTTATTCTAAATAAATTAGTATTTTTATTTAAAATACAACGTTAATACTTTTTTTTCAATTATAGTTTCAAATAGATATAAAATTTGCATTGGTAGTAAAAATTCTGTGGTGGAGAGATGTCATGAATTGTGGCTGTAGGGTAGTGAACAATGCTTGTGAGTTTGCTTATAATTGATCCTGTAATATTGGAAATAGTATTTGTTAAATTTTGAATTGATGATTGGCTTGGGACTGAAGTGTTGAAGGATTACTTTCCTAATTTGCATTGTACAAAAGTAATTAATCTACCTTTATTTTAATTTATAATGCAAGAAGGCATCATTTTAGCCACTTTTCAAATAAACTTTATACATCAGTCAACAAAGATATATACCCATTCCCCACATTGTTCAAAGAGTAGACTAGCATAGCTATCACGTATCCCATTTCATGATGTTGATCTTGTGGACCACTCCTTTTGTTTTTGCTCCATTTAATTACTAATCATGGATCACAACAACAAGAAATTAAATTCAAACACCATCTATTCATGCAAAAAATGTGAAGCTCGGTATATATCTTGCCATGGTTTATTTGAATTCATCAATTGGATGAATGTATCATCATGTATGTTGGGTATATATCTTGTCATGTTTTTGCTCCATTTGATTGGATTTGTGGTTCTACACGTACTTTTTGAATTCTTGATTTATACTATTTCATCTTTGTGCCAAATACAAACAAAACAAAAATTAAAATGTATTTATTAAAAATTTGAACTAAATATGTTTTGATATTTATTTTTGGACTAATGACGATGTTCTCTTTTGTTTATATCTATGACTAAAGTATTCATACAAGCCAATAATTTAAATCATAATAATATGTGTATGAATAAATTCTTGTTTTTGTTTTCCATTTAATTCTTGGATTTTATCCTCAAGATCTTGTCGTGTACACTTTTGGTTACAATTTCTGGTAGCAGGCCAAGCATAATTTGTAGCTATGCAGAGTAGCAAATATATAGGAAGACTCAAAGCTCCATCACTTGCCCCATAAGATTCTTCTCCCCCAAACTCTCAAAAGAGTGACATCAACTATACCCTCCAATGACCAACCATTTTCATGACTTATTTGTTTGTATGCTAAAAAGGAAAACAACCCTAAAAAATTTGGATTTTCTTTTAAAAGTAAAATAAGAAGAAAAAAAAAAGGGAAACCTTAATCTTATTGTCGGATTAATTCTTCGTACATCTATTCTCATTTGACCAAGTAAAATTATAAAAAAAAAAAAAAAAAAAAGTGAAAAATCAAGTTTTTAGGACATTATCATGTAAACTTGTGAAGGCAAGGCCACAAGCCCAGTAAGAAAATCAAGCAAGGCCAAATGGTTGTACCACGCACCCCCTCATTTTTACCTCCCACTCCCCTCAATCATGTGTAAAAGACTATTTTACCCTCAATTTCATCTATTATCTGATCCTACCCACCCCTCGAACATTTGAAACTTTCAAATCTCAAAAGTAAGTAAAAATTCGAATATTTCAAATATTCGAAATGTATGAAACCCCAAATCGTTCGAAAGTTTGTATCATGTTGAAAGTTTCGAAATGGTTGATGCTCGAAGAAATGAAAATTTCGAAATAGAGGTCGAAAATATGAAAGTTTCGAAATGGTTGATGCTCGAAGAAATGAAAATTTCGAAATAGAGGTCGAAAATATGAAAGTTTCGAATGATGAAATTTCGAAGTATATTTTTCCCATAAATAATAAAACTTTCGAAAGTTTCGTTGAACAAAAAAGTTTCGAAATACAGAAACTTTCGAAACTTACGAAGAATATGAAAGTTTCGAAATGCAAAATTTTGCAAAACCTTCAATATATGTTGAGTTTCGAAAATTTTGTATTAATGGAAAGTTTCGAAATACATTTTTATTAGTAATAAATAGTAATAAATTTAGAATAATATATTTATGGTAATAAATTAATAGTAATAATAAATTTGATATTTAATTTCGGAAGTTTCAGTCCTTTTAAAAAAAAAATTGAAAGTTTCGAAAGTTTCGAAACTTCTGAAATTTTCGAAATGGAATTACTTCGAATGTTTGAAATTTTCGAAGTATATGTGCATTGAAAGTTTCAAATTCATCCAAACTTTCGAAGTTTTCTGGAAAAAATACACTTCGAAAATTTCATATTTATCCAAAGTTTCGAAATTTTTGGAATATTTCATTTCGAAAGTTTGGTATTTTTCCAAAGTTTTGAAATTAGTAATTTTTTCTGCATAATTACATTTCGAAAGTTTCCAATTTTACAAAACATTCGAAAGTTGGGGTGGAAAACTGAAATGGAAATTTTTTCCATAATTTTATACAAATTAAATAAGGGTAAAATAATCTTTAAAAAAATTGGAGGGGTGGGAGGTAAAAATGGGGGGATGCGTGGTACAAAACCCCTCACAAATACATAAAGAAAGATCAAATTTTTTGATTTATTTGTTGGGCCCTTATGTAAATTGCCAATAAAAATGAAATTAATTTCTGTAGTCTTGTTATGTCACTTTGTTTAAAGGACACTAATTTAAAATATAATTTATCCCATTTCATTTAATCTGTTCCCAACTTATAAATAATGCACCCATTTAGTTCTCAATTTTTTTCTTCTACTTTTTATAAAAAAATAAAAAAAATAAACTTTTAAACAATGTTAAGATTTTTTTTTTAATGAATTTCTGAAGTATATTAATTAACGATTATATTTTTGTATGAATTTTTAAGTATATTAATTTGTTTGAGGCCTACATAAATGTTAAGCGACATTAAAGTTGTGTCTTGAAGAGTTGGTTAACCAAATTGCGGGAGGTGGACTAGCACAAAAACAAACATACTATAAATAAACTTGTCTAGAAATATAAGATATTTTTGTATTATGTACAAATTTATTTTTCATCATTAGATCAAAAAATCTCATTGTATCATCTTATTTGATCTAATAATAGAGGTTTTTTAAAGATAAAAAATCAATGTATAAGATCGAATTTAATTGTGCACCATTGAATTGGTATTGGTCCTATAAATAAATACCATTTATATTGAATAAAAATATAAATAGAACCAAAAGCCATAAAAGGAAATAAAAGTGTCTCTAGAGATAACCTATTTTAGTTTTCTTTTTCTAGATATTTTAGAAGAAGTCACCATTACCACTCAAATTTGAAATCAAATCAGCTAGTGTCAGCACAGAATGTGGTGAATTTTGAGACACAGAATCGAAAGAGGATAAGAGCAAAACAAAAACAACCAACTTTAACATCTTTCACAGAGCAGAGAGTAACAGAGTTCCATTCCTTCTTCAATAATTCCGCACCATACACTGAACAATGCATGCCATTCTGCCAACCCTGCAATAATATAATGTAATCAAATACCACAAGTAAATTATGAATTTGAACCAAAAAAAACAATTTGTATAGTCAATAAGAGTATAATATTGAATTTCAGTGAAAAGTGGACGAAATGTAGAACGACACGTGCGGATGCAGTCTTATGCGATCTTGAATTGTTGTTGCCACGAAACATATCATTATGGGTATAGCAGTTTCTGTTCATGGGGTCCATAGACTAGACAACTATTGTGTTTTCATGTTTTACTACTATGTTTGTATTTTTAGTTGTAAAATGGTTTCCTACAGATCGACACCAAACGAATACATATTTGTATCTTGCAATTATCCGATGCCAGCTTCAAATATTGCAAATTTGTTTCCTAAGCAAATTTTAGTTGGAAGTTGATTTGAATACGTAATATGTTGGTAATGTGATAAGAAGAAAGATAAAGATAAAATGAGGTGTTATGAAATAAGAGGTGTACATGTATCATTATTGTATTAATTATGTCATAAATTTATTTATTGTTATTTTGTTTATGGTCTACTTACTATAACATGCGATGAATCTACTTACTGTAACATTTGATAGAATGATATTAGATTCATTCATTAAAAAATACTTCCACTTAGTTTTTATGGATTTGGAGAAAGACTATGATAGAGTGTTTAAAGGGTTTTCTAGAAAACCCTTAAAAAGAAAAGTATTGATATTGCATATACTTGGGCTATCAAGGATATATGTATAAGGGGGTCGCACCTAATGTGAGGACGCATGAGTGAAGTTGGAGAAGATTTCTCATTACAATAAGACTAAATCATAAACGATCAACTTAACCCTTCAATATCTTTTTACATTAGTTTTGAATGTACATAAAAAAAGCGCATCTAAAAGCCACCATCAAGATGAATGTTTTTCTTACAAATGATATAGTACTACTTGGAGAGTTAATGGAAAAATTAAATGGGAGATTAGAGACTTGAAAACAAGTAACAAGATATTAAAGATTTGGAGAAAAGTGTTGTTGGTGTAAACATATGACTTTCGCCTAAGTAGAAAAAACACAAAGCATATAGAACACAAGTTTAGCGAAAGGCGAAGCATTTTCTAGCTATGAGTTTAAAGTTAAGTTACATGTTTAAACATCTTGGAAGAGGGTCTTACGTGTTTTATGTGATAAATAATATTGTTTGTATTGAATGATATTTTTTTCTTTTAAAAGTTTAGTTCATCCAATGGATTCAAACTTAATCACATGACTCAGCTAACCAGTCACTTGTGACATGCTCTCCCTTTGGTATTATTGATCAATCTCTGAGTTTTTATCTTTCGTGAAAGTTGAATTTTATACCTAATAAATAAATACTAAGATTCTTTAACTCTTATTGTCAAGATTCTTAAGTGCAATTGATTCTATAAAAATAACATTTCATAGAAATTTATCTTAACTTATTATTGAATTAGATTTATTAAAATTTATTCAATTGGAAACTATTCAAAATTTGGTTTTAATTTAATTAACTAATTAACATATTAAATTAAATTCATTTTTATTTCAAGTAATTAATTGCTTACATAGTTAAATAAAAATGTGTATTTTCGTAAGTACACTTTATATAATAGTTGTATTGATATTTTATATGTTGGGATGTAAGCTCGAATTTGAAATCTTAATTTGTGTGAGTTTTGCCACTTAACTTTTAAGAAATAAAATAAAATATAGACTTGATGGGCAAAGAAAAGACCCAATGGATCAAAAGAAACTAGACAAGCCCAATTAAGGATTACTGTATCGTCCTTTTCTTATATGAAAAATTTACTTTGTACTCCCACATTTATGTCTATACCCCATAAATTTTTTAAAATATCAAATATATTTTTGGTTTTTTTTTTAAAACTATTTTATCAACTCAAATTAAGATTTACCGAATTTTCTTTTTTAAGTTTTCCGGTAGAAACCTTCTATACTGGAAAACTTTAAACAAATTTTTCGGTACTATTTAAAAAAAAATTAAATAAATAAAATTTAAAAAAATTTAGTGTGTACCGAAAAACTTCTTCACAAGTTTTTCGAGAAGTTTTTCGGAAAACCCTCATGTATTGAAAAATATGTAAAAGTTTTCCGATACATGAAGGATTTACCGGAAGAAGCTTTCTAGTACACACCAAATTATTATTATTATTTTCAAATAACTTATCTTCCAGTAAACTTGGAAAAAGTTTTTCTGGAGTGTAACTACTTTACCGAAAAACTTGAAAAATATTTTTCAGAATATAACTTCTTTATTGAAAAACTTAGAAAAAAATTTCCGAACTTCTTTACTAAAAAACTTGGAAATAGTTTTCCAATAAAATTGAATTTTTTTTATAGATTTTAAAATTCATACGAAGACAAAAATATCATTTTCTTGTATTTGTGAGAGTAAAAGTAAAATGAAAGGGGTACATGGTAAACTTTGCTTCTTATATTTATCTTTCTTTTGACAAAAAAAAAAAAAAAATATATATATATATATATATATATTTATATTTTATCAGAGAATAATATTAATAATACTAATTCAGACATAATATATTCAAAAAGTTAACCACACATTCCAACAAATTAAATATTTAATAGACTAAAGAATCATATAATTTCACCCGGTCCAGCTCACCATAAGCACCATCAGAGAATCTATATACATATATATATATATATATATATATATATATATTTATCTTGCTCGATTTTACACATGCCTTTGAGCAACCAATAAGGCAATAAGTTGCATTTTTGAGCTAACCAAATCTTCAAAAAAGGACTGAGAAATGGTTGTTGGTTCATTTGTATTTGAAGAGCTTTTTCTCGTTGGCTACAATGAATGGATTGAGGTTCTTGATTTCTGAAAGTAAATCTACAACTTTCTCAAGCTATAACTTTGAACATCTATCTAATCGCGCGTCAATATCTTTTCTACCGTCATAAACAAATGAGAGATTTGTGTCTATTAAAAGTGTTGATTGTTTAGATTGGCTAAGTAGTTTACATAATGTTAGTGTTGTAGCTATTAAAAGAACCAAAAACGAAGCTGCACACTGTTTAGTAGGGATGGCAAAAAACTTGGGTTCTTATTCTTGGATGGAAAGTGTCCCTCATGTTTGTTCCTCTATTGTACTCTGAATTTCTCTCGTGCAATGAATGAGATGTTTTCAAGTAAAAAAACAAATACATTGCTTGAGCAACGATTCTAATACACTCGGACTGTGTTTCTCACACAAAAACAGTTTATTCAGTTTTTCATCATGTTAATTTTTGCCATTCCTCAATTGCATTCTATCATTTAGGCGAAATATAATTTTGTAGAAGCTTCTGTAGTAGAAGATGAGATTACTAAAAAGTTATATTTTGAAGGTATTGAAGAAACTCGGTCACTTTAATAATTGGCAAAGTTTTGAAGTACATCGGCATCATCAACGCTTCATTCGTAAACAATGAGTCAAGCTCTCAGACGCAGTAAAATAAACGTAAATAGAAGTCACTAAAATAATCATCACAATTTAGGAACGAAAAAATACATCAATCTACAATTCAGTCATAGCCTTTTCCCACACAATTCAGACAACGTTGTACCCTGCGACAAAACCATTAGCAACTATAATTTCCTCGCAATTCAACTTCAAAACTATACAAAGCCCAATAATTAAATATAAGGAAAAACACCTAACCTGTTTCCATCGCAAGTAGGACAAACGCAAGGGTTAATTGCAATAGGATCATACATTGGAGACCAAGCTATAGTAGCATTTCCATTACACAATTTGCATATATAAAACCCCTTCCCTCTACAAGTCATACATGGCAACGCAATTTTTTTCTACAAACAACACATCTCGTTATACCAATTTCAAAAATAATAATAAGATAAGCATTGGATTTGAATAATCTTTACCCGTTTATTCTCAGACGCAAAGTGAAGTGCTTTGAGTGTAAGTGTAGAAGCCACATTTAGAGTTGCTATTCCGCCCAATATAACTGCAGCACCCGTAATCCACGTTCCAAATGGCCTTTGATTCATGTCTTCCACTTTTCTATCAGCCAATTTCTCAAACACGTGCTCCGCACCTCAAACCCCCAAACTGCGTGTCGTACGACAACGTTTGGTCACAACTCATAAACACTACTCTTGGTTTGTTTTGCGCCTTAATAAATAAATCATGTCCTTCCTAAACGACTGCGTTTAACTGTTTCTCTTATCTACGACATGTCGTTTCATTAGTTAAAATTTTCAATCAATTTTTTTTTTTGCCATCGTTCTGATTGTTGCATCAGAGAACTGTGCACAGTAACGTACCTTCAATGAAATGAACAACGTTATTGCCAATAATCCTATTCATCTTTTCAATTCTCAGTCGTCGTGTTTACTTGGTCGTTCTCGTGTCCCTTCTCTTCTTCTTCTTCATAGCTCAAGCTCGAAATGGACACGTGGCTCCAAAACCCTCAGAGTACGAAGTACAACGTGTGATTCAACCTCGACTATTTATGGTGGTTGGGATGAACTTGGCGGATCAGAAGTTTCCGGCGAGTACGATACGTTGCGGAATTTTCTCGTTTCAGTTGGATTCGATGATAGGAAGAATGTTTTCGTGTTCCTCACGGGGATTGTTTGTGCGATGGCGATTTCTAGGGTTAAGGTTTCTTCTGTGCTTATTATTCCCTCTTCCGCTTTGGTTTTTGCTGTTGGTTACGCCGTAGGGTTTTTTCGAAATGGAATGTTGTCGTTCGGTGAAGTTAGGGTAAGTGGAAGTAAGAAAAAGGATGAGAATTTGTATGAGAAATTGAGGAGTTTAGTTGAATTCTTTGATGAGCTTGATCTTGTTGTTAATAATTTGAAGAGTGATGTAGAGAGTTCTATCAAGAATAAAAAGATTAAAATGGATGATTTATATGGTTATGTTAACGTTACGGATAAGATAAAATTGTCAGCTTTGAATGGTAAGAATATTGTTAAGACTTTGATTGATAATAATGAGGAAAAGTTTAATGGCGTTTTGGGTGAGAATCATAAAACTGCTAGAAGAAAGAAACAAGTTGGAGAAGATGGGTATCAAATTCTGCAATCTATTGGCAGTTTGTTTGAGGAAAATTTAAGTAGCTCGAATACGAACAAAGTTAGAGAAAATGTGGAGAGACAGTTGGATCAAACTCGAGGTGCGTTGCCTCGAGTTGAAGATAGGCCTTTGAATTTGGTTGATGATATGGATAGTAAAGTAAATGGGAAGTTGGATTCTTCTCAAGACTCATTTACTAAGTCTGTTTTGGATATGGACAGAAATGGTAGAATAAGTACTAATACAGATAGAGAAAATTTCGGTGTAGGGGACAATCGCCGAAGCGCTGACAAATTCCGTGACCGAAAAGAGTATAATTACAGGAATAAAGGATTGAGGTTCACAAATAACCGCAGCTTCTCTCTGAAGATGGATTCCAGCAGCGTGACCGACATGTGGGAATCCAATGACAGTATGCTTGATTCTGAAAGGTTTAAAGTCAGAATGAAACGCGTGGAGAGCGAGACTTCCTTTTTGCGCGAGCAGTTGCTCAATCAAGACCATGAAACTTTCAGGTCTTCTCTTGACGAGAGGGATAGTGGTTTTGATAGCTCTCAATATAAAGAAGATAAAGATAGGGTGAATTACGATGTCAATCACCATCTCGATGATGACTTGTCTACAAGTGAGAATGAATTTGATACCTCTTCATCTACAAAAATTTCAGATGATATAATGTTTGATAGGTATCTTAATGAAGCAACAGATCTCCTAAAACAAGCAAAAGAGTTTGTTAAGGGTATTTATGATGGCGAACAAGCTGAAATCATGTTATACAAGTCTGCAAACTTACTGTCCAAAGCTGTGGACTTGAAGCCTTTGAGTTTGCTGGCTGTAGGACAGCTAGGAAACACTTACCTTCTTCATGGAGAATTAAAGTTGAAGATTAGTCGTGAGCTGAGAACTCTTCTTTCGGGAAGCATCCAACGGTCGTCTTCAAAACACAGTAGAATATCGATGGAACTGCGAAATAAAATTACCAGTAAAGAAGAAGCTAAGCAATTGCTTATTGATGTATGTGAAGAGTGTGAAGAGCTACTTGTGAAGGCTGGGAGAAAGTATAGACTGGCATTGTCAATTGATTCAAATGATGTGAGAGCTCTATATAATTGGGGCCTTGCACTCTCTTTCCGTGGTCAATTGATAGCAGATATTGGTCCGGTACGCATTATCATGACATTATTAAATTACTTGTTTAGTTATTCAATCAATTTGTTAGGGTGTTGTCCTCCCCAGTAGATTACGTGCTATTACACTGATTTTTTTCCGTTTATGTCTAGCTACACTGACCTCTGTACATTTTAATGAGCAGCTAAAATGATTCAAGTAATTTGATATAAAAGCTTCTGTAACTTTGTTGTTTGCTTGATTCAAATTTATTCTTCTAGTTGACCTTGCTGACTTTTGTTGTACATTCTGTTTCTATATTAAAATGTATCTTCAAATATCACAGGGTGCAGCTTTTGAGGCTGAAAGAGTATTCTTGGCTGCAATTGACAAGTTTGATGCTATGCTGTTGAAAGGCAATGTTTATGCACCAGATGGTATTACAATTTTATGTTATGTTCCTGAGTTTGTCATTTATAATGTTCACATATAAGCACGACTAGATGATATCATACTGACTGATTCTCTGTAACATACCTGGCTCACCATAATTGTGTAAAAGATGTCTTTGTATGAAAACTTCACTGAGAATAGGAATTTAGGTCTTTGAACATAAACATGTGCATTATAACTGAGTCACAGGCACAATCTTTGCACTACCATAATATAAGTTGCAATTTATCTGTTTAATGGCATCATGCTGTTGGAGAATCTCTGCATGGAAAGTATTATCTCCTGTATTAACTTGGATTTTAACATGTCGAATTGCAGCTTTGTTCAGATGGGGTGTGGCCTTACAACAGAGATCTCGATTAAGGCCCGGAAGTAGTAAGGAGAAATTGAAGTTACTGCAGCAGGCTAAAAGGCTGTATGAAGATGCCCTTGATATGGACTCTAATAATATGCAAGTGAAAGACGCCCTATCACTGTGTGTCTCTGAGCTTAACTATAGGCAATTTTAGTCAATTCATGGAAAGGGTTATCATGAAGAATCAGTTTGCTTTCAATTCCTGGGTTGCACTATGTTATCTGCCATGGATCTAGCAGCCAGCAGGTATATTTGCATAAGTGGCCAATAGTGTAAATGAGTTATGATTCCTAGTTTCACCTTCTTCCTATCATTTTTTCATAGAATTAGACAAAAGACAGCACGTATAATAAGTTAATAACAGTGATAATAAAGATTAAAGGGAACTATTTTTCCTTCATGTCAACACAGTCATGATGAATTTTAGTTATATCTGTATAAAATAATTTCTCTGATACAGAGTTGGGAACACACACTATGTCCGCATAGTGGCACACACTTGTGTGATTTTGCTCTCTGTTTTGTTGCGTGGTAAAATATAGCCTAGTTTATCTCCACTGCAGATGCTCCAATCACTGCATCACTGCGCTTGGATCTTACCGCTGCAACTATTTTTGTTTTTTGTCCTCTTAACAAAATGTTTTTTATTTATCTGTATTTTTATATGTTTATAAGATAACATTAATTATAATTTTCTCATGTTAACAAGTGCTCGTGCACTTGTTAATGGAACAAAAAAGGAAATAAAAAATAAAATAACTTTTGAGTAGAAAATCACTCTTTTTAAAGTATGAATTACACAAATTTCAATATATTTTTTTTACATTTAGACTCGTAACAAATGATCCATAATATTTGTTAGCATTTTTTTTTCTCAATTAACTTTTATACTAGCTGCGTAAGTCTCGAATGATGGATTATTACTCACATAAAGTCAAAAGGAAACTCAATGATATGATAGATAAAAGAGTCATGCTGTTTGGTAACATAACATTATCATACGAAACCACACTTTAAACAGCACTAACTTTAGTTTTGGCGGAAAACACAGAAATTCCGGAGGCAAATTGACATATATGATTACTTCTTGTTGTTTCGTGAATACTGAATAGATGTTCAGTATCGTTTGATCATATATTTTGGCTTTGGATAATTCAGAGTGCTTATCATAGCTGTGTTTTCTTTCATGCTCAGTAATTTGAGGGTCTTCTTAATACTAATAAGACAAATTTCAAGTTATTTAATTGGCATGTATTTAGATTTAGACAGTGTAATCATCGAGTTTTTAAGCAATAGATAAGTAATATGACTCATATTGTACAACGGGTTAAACTTACATTGTGGAATTGACTCAAGCAAAATCAAAAGGGTTCCTCTTCGATTTTACTCAATAGTGGAACCATTCTTTAACTTGCTAAATATGAGTGCATGTTCGTTGATGTTCGAATAAGAGGCTTTTTTGTTTGTTTTTGGTTTTGATCATTGTTTTGTAGTTGATGTAAACTGTTTTAGTCTTAGCACTTCTCGTGTTTTGAATATTTTTTTTATAATATATATTTTGACTTTTTCAATAAATAAATATTTGATAAAAAACAAATATTTTACTTGTACATTTTATTAAGAATACATTTGATTGACTTCATACAAGAATAGTGATTTTGTACAATAAATCTGCTTCTTATTTCTCCTTAAAAACAGAATAAATATTCTTTTAAAAAATAAAACAAACAATGACGAGTTTTATAATTTACATTTATTCAAAAGTAATTATGTAGCAAAATAAAAATAAAATGTGAATTGACAAAATGGTACTTATAATTGTGAGAACTGAGAAGACACAAACCTAAATGCCCTGAACGTTTTTCATCTTGTTGATCTGGTGAAAAAATTATGGAGATTATCACCACATTGCCATTTTAGTTGGTTGAAGCCAGATAGAAATTTGGATAAAACATATGAAAGGTGAGAGTCGTGTCATGGAAATGATGAAGGGTGCTGGAAACCATGGAAATGAGTTGGAGATTTTAACCTGACCACTCTATAATTGAGGATCCATAATTTATAAAAAAAATTTAATAACATAATTTATAGAATTGATTGAAGAAGAAATGACAATGATTGACATATTGATCCCTAGAGACTCTGCTGTATAAGAAATTCATAATTTAACACTAACCATGATGCTATTTATTATAAGAATTTTTTTGGTATATTATGTCTTTATTATAAGAAAAATAAACCCTTTTAAAATACATTAATTGCTATAATTGTTTTTATACATCTATTAAAGTGAGATTATATTTATTGGAAATCTATATAATAGAATAAATATTTAATATATTTTTTAGTTTAACCAGTAAAATGTCATATTAATAAATTAAATATTATGTTTTGACGGTTATGTGTGTAAGTGTATGGTGATTGAAGTTATATCTCTAATGATTGAAGTTAGCAAATGAACTTTTTTTATATGTTAGGTACAATTTTAAAAAGGAAAATGGTACACTGACGATAAAATCATAATTGAAGGAAAACTTGTAACTCTTGCTGAATCTTGATATATATAATCTTTATGAATTGTGTTATATGTTAAATCTAACGGTTGAGGTTCATTTATGATATCTTCGTGCTATTTGTCTTTGTGACAAATAACACCGCTCTATATTTATAAAATTGGCAAATTAGTATATTTATCAACTAGCAATTGCGTTGGTAATAAAAAATTAGTCATTGAAAAAAGTATAACATAAAAAATACTGGTAAATTAATGTTAAAATTAAAATTTATAAATATAATTTATATGTAATGTATTATACTTCAATAATTGATTTTGCAAAATAATTATTCAATACAATGTTATGAATGAATATAACATACATTATTACTCTTCGGATGTCTTATTACGTCTTTTCTTAAATATAGGACTGCATAGATTAAATAACGGAAATTAAAAAGTTTGTAGTAATATTAAATTTATTAAAAATTAATATTATTTTTATAAATTTATATTTGAAAAGAAATTAGTTAATCTCTATATATACTAATTTTTGTTTTTTTTTTCTTGTGGATTGTAAAAAAATATAAAAATTTATTAGAGATATATTATAAAAAATAACTAATAATTAATACAGTTGAAAATTCAAGAAAAAATAACAAAAATTATCTTGTATGACAATGAAAGAAATAATGTATCTCCAATTCCACACTCTATTAATCGGAGAAAATCTGGATAGTGTTGTACTACTTTTTATTAATTATGAAATTTGAGTGTTAATGTCAGTCCTCAACACCCCTACTAATTTTATATATATATATATAAAAAGATATTAAAATATATCTTTTATAATAAACAATTTATAGTCAATAATATATAAATATACTAAAATATAAATATATACGATTTAAAAATAATAATAATTTTATTAATAAAATGAGTTTAAAAAACAGGTATATGATAAATATCAAAACTTCAAACTTGACTCGTTATATTTTTAAGTTTTATTTTTGGATAAAACTCACACTTAGTCGCATATTTTCTCATTTCAAATTGAGACAAGTTTTATGGATACATATTGTGTTGACATACATACTCCATTTTGGTACAAAAATACCAATTTATTCGATTAAAAAATGAAATTGCAATAAACGAGAAAGGGATAGGAAAGTGAGATAGAACGAAGCGGAAGCGGCATGGGACGAAAAGAGCATGTGATTGATTGTGGCGTGAATACACGCTCCAAGTAGAAGGAGCGTTAAGTGGGTAAAATTGTCTTCGAAAAATACCAAAAACGGCGCCGACTCTAAAATCTATAATTTAATTATTTAATGTAATTTCTCCAATATTATGATTATTTTTCCAAATATTATTATCAAATTTCCGAATTCCTCTCATTCATGTCACCACTCACGCTGCCTGTCTGCACTCTCTATCATATGCTTAAATTATTAATTAAATTATTACATGATATATGATGATAGCACACCACAACATACGATTCTTCTCCCCCTTGTTATATTTACCCGTCATTTCCTCTTTTCTCATTTTTGTTCTCTCTCCTCTCCTTCTCTCTCTACCTGAAGGAGCAGCGGCGTCACCTTCCTTCTACAACGAGACGACCTCAATCGCATCGACCAACTTAGATCTTCTTCAATCCCAAAGATTTCGTTTCGCTCTCTCTTTCAATTTCGGTAATCTATCAAATCCCTAATTTCGCTCACCTATTCGATTTCTTCTGCGCTCTCTTTCACCCCCACGCCCTAATCTTTTTTCGATTCTTTTCACTATGGATCGGATTTACTTGATTTCTTAGATAGTGTTTGTAATTTGGGACAACTTGAGCTCTTTCTTCTGCTCCAATTGGGGCTTTTGTTTTCTTTTTGTTTTATACCTAATTTTTGTTGTTTTCAGTTTCTTTGTTGTTATGATTTTGTTTAAGCATAGCTATACTGTAAATATGGAAGGTTTGTTGCTGTTTTTTGTGCTGATGAACTGTTTTAGGACTTGGATTGTTCTGCTTCTTGTACTCTAATGTTTAGGCTCATGTGAGAGATCGAATTTCAAATCTTTATTAGATATGGATACCGTCCTATGTGTACTGTTAATTAAGCTCATATCTTGATTTGTTTTGTTTTGTTTTTGGTGAATTTCAAGGTAATATCTCTTTGATAATTTGAAATAAGGTCTGTATTTGTGACGAATCAGTATTATTACATCAACTAGTTGTCTATCAATTGCCATTTTTTGGTTAAGTCGGTTATGCATTCCTGGAGTAGTAGTTTGCAATTCATGTTGAGTATAGTTGATTCTCGATGTACTTTGGATATTAATTGTTGAATTGCCGATGTATTACAAGTTTGTTGCAACGTGCCCACTTTGCATATTACACAGAGAAATATGTTGGGCTGAATTGTAATAACCAATGCTTTAAGTTATCCTTTCATGAACTGCTGCAATTAACCTTGCTAGCAAATGCTATGAAACCATTCGTTAGCCTTCAAAATAAAAGTTTAAGCTTTTGGGAGTATTGGTTATTGATAGATATATTTGTTCAAAATATTTGGTGCATATATCTTGAAGGTCTTGTGTGTTTAACCAGATATACTTTTCAGAAACTAAGCCCTCGTTGAGTTATTATATTAATGATAACTATCCATACTTCAAATATTTACATCGAGTTTTCAGATTTAAGTTTGTTTGATGATTATTCAAGTTGAGTGATCATGGCTAATAAAAAAACTTTGTTGAATCTTCATGAGACTTGTCAATTGTTTAATGCTCTGCACATGGATGTGTTGTTACTAGTCTTTTTGGTTGCTCTGATGTTTGATGTGTGGACATTAGTTTTAAAGAGAAATTGTTGATGAAAATTCAGTTATGACCCCATTTTCTGATGTTGATGCTATTTGTATGCAGCTTCTAATTTACTTAATTAACTGTTGAACATTTAAGATGCCAAAGGAGAGAAAAGATAGGTCTTTGTCACATGATAGTAGCAGAACATCACCTTATCCAAGCAGCTCTAGTCGTGTAAAAAGATCTACTTCTAAAACTCCTTTAGAGTCCGAAGAAAGTATAAAAGAATGGGAAGAAGCTAGGTGTCCCGTCTGCATGGAGCACCCTCACAATGCAGTTCTCCTCATATGTTCATCCCACGAGAAAGGATGCCGCCCATATATGTGCAACACTAGCTATCGCCACTCAAACTGTCTGGATCAGTTCTGCAAGTCATTTGCAGAACCCTCACCGCCAACCGTTCCCCAAGTAGATAGTGAAATTTCAAACCCTGAATCACCTCAAGTACAAAGCAGCACTGAAGCAAATATCATTGATGTGCAAGAAGAAACTAGCGAGGGATTTGTTACAATGCAATCCTTGTCTTGTGAAGACGAGACAAAATCAAAGCTAGTATGCCCTCTGTGTAGAGGGCAAATAAAAGAGTGGAAAGTAGTTGATGGGGCTCGTCATTTCATGAATGAAAAGTCAAGGAGCTGTTCTTGTGAGAGTTGCAACTTCACTGGTACATATACAGATCTCAGAAAGCATGCAAGAGTTGATCATCCTCTTGAGCGTCCATCTGCGGTCGACCCAGAGCGTCAGCGTAATTGGAGGAGGTTGGAGCGGCAGAGGGATCTTGGTGACCTGCTTAGCACACTTCAAAATTCCTTTGGGGAAAATAGGGTTGACGATGGCGTCGGTCTTGCTCCCATAGATGATGGTGGTTTACTAGCTGTATTCTTCCTCATTCTTCAACCTGCATCTGTATCTAGAGGAACCACAGGAACTAGACTCCAGATGAGAATTAGGAGACCATCTAGACTCTGGGGCGAAAACTATGAGGCAGAATCTGGATCTGCTACTAGAGATGATGCAACAAATGAGTCTTCAGATGGAGGCTCTGATAATAGAAGGCGCCGTGTTCGGCGACGCATTCAAACACCCGACAGTCAGCCATAACTTGGAATATCAGATGTTTCAATTTGAATTGTTGATGATGTTCCCAAGTGTGTGTTCTCTCTAATTTCTCCACTTCGCTGCAATTTCAGATTGTAAAGAATAGATATTTGTTACTAATTACTTATTTATGTTATTATACAGGTAATAGGTGGAACAACAAGAGAAAGAGGAGAGTTTCCTATCAAGTGTGGAACAGTTCTTGGTTTACATTGATGATTGTCAAAGAATGAGAAGGATGTGATTCGTTGAGTATCCCATAATCTGTTTATTTATAACATTTTTACCCTTCATCTTTGGTGCGATTTCTCCAGAATTCCAAACAATTTAGTTTGAAATAAATATACTGTTTGTTTCTTTTCTTCTCTACAATCTATATATATGCAAGGAAAAAAAAAAGCTGTGTGAAATATTGATAAGCATTGTTTCTGTACTTAAAAAAGAAAGTTGAATCAATTTATTTAGAATAATTTACATGATTTTTAAAATACACCTTGTCCTTAAGTTAAGCTAGAGATGCCAACACAATTTGCAACTATGGATATCACACGAATCTGTTTTGATCTGGGTGGGAAAATCCGTTTTAATTGAGTGTGGGTTTTTTCGAAATTAAAACTTGGGGGCAGAGATGGATTTGGAGTGTTTATATCCTCATTGAATCCGTTTCGTTAGAAATATAATGAATGGTCTTTTAAAATTTTATCAACATGAATATATTTAATATTTTTTTAATATTAAAAATTATAATTTTTTTTACTAAAATATAATTTTAATATTTTTAAAATTTTATTATTGAATAATAATAATAATTTTATTATATAATTATAATAACTTTTAAATTTATTATTTTATCTATATATGAATAGATGTAAGTTTAGGCAGAAAATTTTGAATACTATCGTAGGAAGACATGTGACCTTAATTTAATTAACACGGTGGAGTATAAAGGTTAAAAATAACAAAATTACGTTGTTTGCATTGAAGAAAAGAAAGAATAATTTTTCATTTTTCAGTTATTGGATGAAAATGCAAAACAAGAATCATGGAATGTTTGTGGGAAGCAAATTATTTTGAAATTGTAATTCTTAATGGTAGTTAGAACTAGGAGTGAGAATAGGTCAGATCAAGCCAGACTTTGAAAGGCATGAGTCTGATTTACGATTAATTTTTTAAGCTAAATTCGGCCTGACCTTTTTAAAAGTCTGGTCTGGCCAGGAAGCCTATTTAAAAGTCTTATTCACATTAAAATATTAAAATATTCTACTTATACTACATGATGTTTTCTACATACTAATATCAATGTACATATTTATATATATTAAACAAAAACTAATTTTTCTAACAAAAATATTTTTAAAAAATCTGAAACAAAAATCCTTTAAACCTTAAAAAATAATTTTTGATTTTAAAGAATAGATTTTTTTTTTCTGAAACAAACGCACCTATTATTATCTCTCAAACAAATACGTAACGACTATTGAGTGATTGACTAATTGAATGACTACCGAATATGGAACAACTATCAAATATGAAACGACTACCAAATATGGAATGACTACTTAGTGATTGACTACCAAATATGTGTTTGGCTACTGAAGTCAGGAGTGAAAATTGGCTATGACATCAAAGATTTGGCCACCTGGATTTTAGGAGTCTTCAAATGTTAAAAGGCAGAGACATGGTGCAAGGACTCCGTGAAATTGATATACCAAAGCAACTATGTAAAGAAAACTGTCTGGCCAAGTAGCATAGGAACTCATTCAACTATGAAGTTCCAACTATATCATCAAATAAATTAGAGGTAATTTTTCTTGATGTTTATGGTTCACTTGAGGAGGTTTCACTAGGGGGAAACAACTATTTGTGTCATTCATTGATGAATTTACAAGAAATACATGGATCTAACTAATTAAAAGAAAAAATGAAGTGCTTATTGTGTTTAAGAAACTCAAAATAATGGTAGAAAAACAAAGTGGTTGTGGTCTTAAAGTGATTAGGATAGATGGATGAGGGGAATACAATTTTCATCTGTTTTGAGGGGGAAAAAAGGAACGATACATGAGTTTACTACGCTATACACACCACAACATAATGGTGATGTA
Organism: Cicer arietinum; assembly: GCF_000331145.2. Lineage (NCBI taxonomy): Eukaryota > Viridiplantae > Streptophyta > Magnoliopsida > Fabales > Fabaceae > Cicer > Cicer arietinum. The sequence goes on from NC_021166.2 coordinate 6,971,499, forward strand.
GAAATAAGAGATAAGACCATGTTGAACATGGCAAAAAATATGTTAAAAGAAAAGAAACTACCTCATAAGTGCTGGGGAGAACCAGTATCAACTGTTGTCTATATATTGAATAGATGCCTTACAAAGAGACTTGACACTAAGACACCAGAAAAAGCTTGGTCTGATAAGAGACCAAATGTGAGTCATCTAAGAGTATTTGACTCAGTGTGTTTTAGACATGTGTCTGCTCAAAACATAAGAAAACTGGAGGATAGGATTGAGCATATGGTGTTGCTAGGCTATGAATCAACTAGAGTGGCACGTCCCGTGTCATTTAAAAAAAAAATATAATAATAATTAATTAATAATAGTATTAGTAAATAATAAATAACTACCCCACCCACACCCACTCTCTTTCTCTATCACTCTTATCCACCTCACATTTTCCCTTCTTCTTCTCCTCTTTCTTCTATCCCTCTTGGCGAAGACAACCCCTCTCCCATTTTTTTTTTGTTTTTTTTTCTTCTCCTTGCTTCTTCTCACTCCACAATACTTAAACCTTCAACCCTTAGAACAAATTTAACATCTCCAATAGCATAATTTCTCATACTCCTACAAATTCTCTTGGTTTGAATTTTGAGTTAAGGTTTGTGCTCTAAGGAAGGAGAAAGGTACCCATCTCTTGAGAGTTGTTTATTGAGACTCTTTGAGGTAAATACACAACTCTAATGCTAGTATGAATATCTAGAAAAATGTAGTTTTGGTTAAAAATCTTATTTTGTGCTTATAGTAGATTTAAATAATTTTTATGGTTTCCTAGAGTTAACTAAACTTTAGAATAATTTTTCTAAAGTCTTGAGAATATTTTTTTTACTCAGATTTGTCAGCTGAGGTCTTGCCAGCTACTCTGAGGGTTGTTGGAGAACAAACTTAGGAGATTCTCCATAGTTGTGAGTTGACGACGGTCATCATTATATATTTTTATAAAGCTATCATTATTATTTTACTTGTTTTCTATATTAAAGTATTTATTGAAAAATTGGAGAGCACAACCTTCGATTTTTTCTCGATTTCATTCATAATTATTTGCATGGTCTTTGTTATGTGATATATTTGTAGTTTGATTTATTTATGAGTTATAAAGTCTTTTAAATACGTGTTGTGAAATCGTTAATTGTGGTAGGTGCTCCTAGTCACCTCGTTTTGATTAGGGAGAGTTACCCGTTAGATGAAGTCGTTCCTATGAGAAATGTCATCCGTAGGACGAAAGCGCTATCAACGAGACGTAAGCTCCCTAATTGATACGTGATGATGCGTTGCGGGATTGAGAGGAGATGACTGACTGTTAGATGAAATCACCCCTAAAGGAAAGGTCGTCCTTAGGAGGAAATGGCTATAAATGAGATAAAGCCGCCTCTTGGTTCTCAAAAAAATTGTATTTTTACTTGTTTGATTTTGTATGACGATTTTAAGGTTATTCATTTTAGTTTCGCTTCGCTATTAATTTAATTTTTAATATTTATATATGAACAACTAAATTATAAATTTAATGATTTTATTATGTGTATAACATAATCGCCACAAGATTATAAAACAATTATTTATGTTTTTTTTGTGTGTTTCCCTTCTAGTTGATGGTGATAGTTGTCTCCTCACTAAGTCTTTGTGACTTACCCCTTCACGTTGTTTACTTTTTTTTAGATTCACAGGAAGTTGAGTAGCAAATTGTTAGTAGATTTAAGTCTCAATCATATTTGTTTTGGTAGAGCTATTTGATCGATGATCCTTTTTTCAAAATTATGTTGAGTCGTAATGTATTTTGCAGCTATTGGAGTTTAGATAGTCTTTTTGGGAAATATATTAAACAATTAGATTATGCTATTTGGAATATGAATTGAATGAGTTAATACTGTAAATAAGGATTTTACAAATTTGGGAATGTTGAAGTTATAAAGGATACTCTGTCGAAATTTCAAGAAAAATTATATATATTTTTTTGAAATGGTTATTGAGAACAATTTAGTTGTTTAATTGTTAAGTTAGTTCATAGGCTTTTCAGGTTAGGAGTATAGTTTGTGCGCCGGTCATTGCATTTAGTTTTTGGGTCGTGACATAGAGGCTACAAGCTTTATGATTCAAACAAAGGAATAATGTTTATAAGCAAAGATATACTAGTGGATGAATCTAAAAGATGGAATTGGGAGACAGGTGCCACAACCAACTCAAGCATAGCAGTGATAGTTGATCTTGATGATGATTAGTCAACATGTCTAGTAGCATAGCCAGATCCAGACCCAGTGAGACGATCTAGTAGAAATAAATAAACTTATGTAAGATTGAACAACTTTGAAGTAGTATCTGATTCACAATCAATGCAGATTGTGAGTTGATACACTTTGCATTATTAGTTGCATCAGAATCGGTCAGTCATGATGAGGCCCTAAGTGATCCAAATTGGAGACTAGCAATGGAAGACGAGCTTAATGCCATTGAAAGAAAAAAAAAAACCCTGAAGGCTGATGACATTATCTATGCACAAAAGACCAATTGGTGTGAAATGGGTCTATAAAATAAAAATGAAGCCTCATAGTGAGATTGCCAAGTACAAAGCCAAACTTGTAGCGAAAGGGTTTCTGCAAAGACCTGGACTGGACTGGACTATGATGAAGTGTTTGCATTAGTGGTCAGGATTGAAACTGTAAGGCGTGTGGTGTCAATAGCTAGCTACAAAGGTTGGGCCATGCATCAACTAGATGTGGAGTCACCCTTCCTAAATGGACCGTTGGATGTAAAGTCAACATTTCTCAATGGACTATTGGATGAAGAAGTTTATGTAAGACAACCACCATGATAGGAAATAAAGGGAAGAGAAGACAATGTATATAGACTAAGAAAAGCCTTGTATGGCCTAAAGCAAGCTCGTAGAGCCTGGAACAAAAGAATTCACAGATTTCTCCTATAACTGCAGTTTGAAAAATATGTGAATGAGCATTGAGTCTATGTTAAAGCTCGGCAACCCTACCTACACTACTAATATGTCTTTATGTTGATCTATTAGTAACTAGATGTGATGAAGCTGAGATAGTCCAATTTAAAACTAGAATGAAAGAAGAGTTTGAAATGTCAGGCTTGGGCATATTGTCATATTTCCTTGGAATTGAGTTTGTCACCATGAGAAATGGAATATTCATGCACCAAAAGAAATAAGCTAATGATGTATTAGAGAGATTTAACTTGCAAGACTGCAATAGCACCAACGTTCCTTCAAAAATAGGGTTGGTATTATCAAAATAAGGAGATGAAGAGCTGATTGAACCTATTTTGTTCAAGCAAGTGGTAGGAACATTGATGTACTTGTGTAATACAAGACCTGACATATCCTATAGTGTAGGGATGATTAGAAGATACATGGAAAAGCCGAGAATACCCATTACTTGGTAGCAAATAAGATATTGAGATACATCAAAGGAACTGATGAGTATGGCCTGTTATATCCTAGAAGTTCAGATGTAAGTGAAGCTGAATTAACAAGATACACTGATGTTGACTGGTGTGGAGATAAGGATGATAGAAAAACCTATATAGGTTATGTGTTCATGGTGAATAAGAAACTAGTTTCATGGTGCTCAAAGAAGCAAATCAAGGTAGCTTTATCTTCATGTGAGGCTGAATACGTGGCCGCATCAATGGGAGCTTGTCAAGCTCTATGTCTGACATAATTGATGGTTGAGATGGGATTGAGAAATGAAGAGCCATTGAAGATGTTGATTGACAATAAATCTACAATAGACCTACCCAAGCATCCAATTACACATGGAAGAAGCAAGCAAATTGAAACACAATTTAATTTCTTGAGAGACCAAGTGATAAAAGACAAACTGAAGTTGAAGCATTCTAGCACAAATGAGCAAAAGGCAGCCATCCTTACAAAGTCCTTAAAGAGATTGAACTTTCAAGAGATAGAAAGCAAGCTTGGAGTAACACCTTTAACCATTTTGAATTAGGAAGAATGTTGAAATTGTAATTAATAACGATAGTTAGAAGTTTGTTAGAAGTTGTTGGGTGATTAGTAGTTAGTTATGACAATTTATCTTGTAAGTGTGCGATATAAAACCAAGTGCAAGTACACTTACTTGTAATGTGAGCGATAACATATTTTTGATTCTCTTCATTTCTTTCTTCTTCCATTCTTAATTCTCTCAATTTAAATCAACTAAATAGAAGTAAAACAAGTGTTCTAACAATTTAGTCAGACCACGATGAATCATTCAGTCTTTTTTCTTCAATTCAACTTGGAAAAATTGAATGTCACAATTCTTGTTTAGATTCTTTTTATAAATGAACATTAAAGTAAGAAAACAAGAGTGTATGAATTTTTAGATTACGAAATTATTATGATACGACTAAAATTACTAAGTTATTATACGCATTAAATTTTCTTAATAATATATTTTTGTCTATTTTTCCTCACTTAATCTAAACGTAATTGAGTTTAATGTTTTATGCTGGATGTCTCTTGGGTGCAAAATAAAACAGGAATCTGATTTTTTAAGACAAGAGGTATCTAAATATTTAAAAACCATTTAACTGTACAGTTGGCCCTATAAAAAAAAAAAAAAAAAAAAAAAAAAAAAAAAAAAAAAAAAAAAAAAAAAAAAAAAAAAAAAAAAAAAAAAAAAAAAAAAAAAAAAAAAAAAAAAAAAAAAAAAAAAAAAAAAAAAAAAAAAAAAAAAAAAAAAAAAAAAAAAAAAAAAAAAAAAAAAAAAAAAAAAAAAAAAAAAAAAAAAAAAAAAAAAAAAAAAAAAAAAAAAAAAAAAAAAAAAAAAAAAAAAAAAAAAAAAAAAAAAAAAAAAAAAAAAAAAACATGTACATAGTTGACAATTCGTGATCCGGTTTGGACAACTTTTTTTAAGATGTTTGTTATAGTGAAATGTACTCTCTCTCTCTCTCCAGTTTTATATTTAAGAAAAAAAATGTACACATAAGGAATCAATCAATTTTAGTAGTACTGTAAAAATAAATGAATCAACTCTTAAAATTATCTTTGTAATACTTTTTCTTATAAAAGACCTTTGAAATACTTTGTTAACACTTAACATATATGTATTACCTACGCATGTTTCTGATGGCGGCTGACAGTTGAAACATTATACAAGTCATCTCCATAGTTGTGACATAGTTTGAAGGTTTTTTTATTATGCTTTGCGAAGAAAGATAATAGCGGACGTTTATCTTCTTCCGGTAACAACATATCAGAGTAGTAAATGACATTGAAAATAAGTAGGAAAATTTAAATTAAATGAAACATTTTATGGAAAAATAACATTTAATGGTAAAAATTGTTGAAAGTTATTTATATTCGAAAACAGATTTCATTAAAAATGATACAAGTAATTTAAAGAGTATCATGGAAAAAGTTTATTAAAATTTTAAAAAATAATTTGTTTTAAGATTTTTTTTTACAAATGAACCGTATAGGATGAAAAGAGTAAAATATTATGACATAAAGGAAAGTTAAAGCAAGAATTGAACAAATTATCTATGGATTCAAAAATTCATGACAATGATTTCGTTGTCTGTGAAGCAATGGAAATACACTAAAGAGTATAGAAAATAGGAATTACTTGTCATAAATTTTTTTGTCGGAAAACAAGTTTGTCATAACATAATCTTTTTTACTCAATTATTTTAAAATAATATATTTTTTGACGGTCCGTCTTAAGATAACAGTTAAACGACGTAAAATTATTTAATTTTTTTTATTTATTTATCAAATTACATTTTTGATTTGTGAAGCAAAAATTTATTTAATATATTTTCTGTTTAAATGTAATTGTGATCTTTGATTTTTTTTAATATTTATTTATTTTTATTCATTTTAATTTTTTTTATAAATAGTATATTTTAGTCTTTTGTCACAATTTTTTTCAACAATTATATAATTATTGTTATGAATTATTGAGATGAGATATTAGATCAGTTGCAAAATTAAATATGCAATTTTAATAAAGATAAAATAAAAATATAGTAAATTTTAATAATTTTATTTGTTTAAAAAATTTATATATATTTTAAAACACACAAAAAAAACATTTTTCAAATATAAGTTTTTATTGGACTAAAATACAGAATTAATAAATGATAAAAGATCAAAATAAATAAAAATAAAAATAAAAGATGAAAACTAATATTAAATAGGAGATAAAGAAATAAAATTATATTTAAGCTTCTATGTTTTTTTGTTTTTTAGAAAAGGAAAGTAGATTGGGAAAAGCAGCAAGGAGGAGTAGGAAATAAAACACGAGAGTCAAATCTGAGCTGAGCCATAAATGAAACCTCACCACAACAAAGTGTTGTTGTGACTCAAACTAACAACAACAACGACAACATCATCATCTCAAATCAACCTCAAATTCTAAGGTTCATTCCTCTCTCTCTCCATCTTTTTATGACACACATGAATATGAAATGGATCTGTCTCCTTTCGTAATTTATTTCCTCTTTCGGTTATTTCATTTGTAAAATTGCTCTGTTTGGTTCTTAGAATTTAAAGAGCTATTCCATTGGTGTGGAAGAACAGAAATGGGAGTGGAGAGTGCCTCTTCGAGTTCAAACTCAAACTCAAATTCCTCGTCGCAGTACGATGAAAACGACAAGAGTAACAAAAACAATAACAGTACTCTTGTTGTTTTGAATGTCTACGATCTCACTCCCATCAATAATTACATGTATTGGTTTGGATTTGGGATCTTTCACTCTGGCATTCAAGGTACTTGCACCATTTTTTCTTTCTTTCTTTCTTTCTTTACTTTAACTTGTTGATCTTATATGTATCTACTTGTTTTTGTTTGTTGTTTTCCACTTGAGTAAGACCATAGAATAGTTCACAGGTGAGAACTTGAGAGCGTAGACAACGTTATTTATAGTCCTGCGTCCACTCTCCTAGTAACCCTTTCCCAGCTTAGAAACAATTTGTCCTTTTTTCTCCAAGAAAGTTCTTTTCTCTATGCGAAAACACCAGTCTAGGCTCCACATTCCGAGTTGTTTTACTATCCAACAGTTGCAATTGGGACCCAGATTTCAGTGTATGGAATAAGAAAGACAAATAATGCCCATAAAATGGTTCAGAATCTCAAAGGATATTTAGACTTTGAATTGAAGACAATAATTTGTAAAACTAAAAAAAATCTATTGAAGCTCTTTTAGGGTGTGTTGGTGGGGGTTTAGGAGGGGAGGGGAGGGCTTTGAAAAAAAAAGGAAGGATGAGGTAGAAAGAATACTGGGCTTTGGAAGGGGAGGGCTTTGGAGAGTTTATTTTTTTTCATAATACAAAATCCCCCCTAATTTTGGGAAACTCAAAAATTGCACAGGAAGAGGGTTTTGATAAATTCTTCAAATGTCAGTATAGGCAAATGTTAGTATAGTTGTTGTTATGGAGTATTTTGCCCTTCATTTTTAACTCTTTAATCTCCTTGATCTCTGGTTTAACACTATATTTTGCATTCTTCTTTATATTTGGTCTTTTCAATCCACACTACTGTGTCTAAGACTTTCACAAGCCAGCTCCGAGAATTTCAAAGTGCATTATACCATTCACAGAAGGATTTCAACTTTATAGTACCAAACATAATATAGGTTGGTTGATTACAAGTAGTACATCAATAGAAAAGCTACATAGGCACCTCATTATCATCAAAATCATTATAACATTGGCATGCTGTCAGTACTTCTGTGCTTGGATTTTAATTTGTAACATAAGCCCCCTGTTATCATAAAAAACCAACCTCGAGGAGATGTTATACGCTGTGTGTTGAGTGAGAGGTTTTATGTGTCTGAAATTATTTTTCCTGGTTGTCGAATGAAAATCAATTATCAATAAATAAAAAATTAGCATACATAAAATTACTGAATTCTATCCATTTGATATGCTAATATGAGGGCTTTTGATCTCTTCTGAATATGCATGCAATTTTTCTATTATTTTTTTAGTCAGAATTGCTCTGATGATGCCGTGTCCTCAAAAAATGTTCTACATTTGTTATCTATGCTGATATGTTCTCTGTTTTTGTTAATTTGTTATGTTGTCCTAAACTTCTAATCCTTGCTATTATTCCTAATATAGAGAAGCTTTTTCTGTCTTTCTTTCTATGTTACTTTTATTCTCAAATAGTGTTTGGTAAAGAGTATGGATTTGGGGCCCATGACTTCCCAGCCAGTGGAGTTTTTGAAGTGGAGCCAAAGAATTGCCCTGGATTCATATATAGATGTTCCATCACATTGGGGCAAGTACATATGAGCCCTTCAGAGTTCAGGACATTTATCGAAAACATGGCTTCAGAATATTATGGGGATACCTATCACCTTATATCTAAGAACTGCAATCATTTTACGGATGATGTTTCATATAGATTGATCGGAAAACAAATCCCGGGTTGGGTCAATCGGCTTGCTAAGCTTGGTAAGATTGGAAAGAAATATTTCTTATCTCTTATAAGCGTAATTTTCACACCTCTATGTATTTGTATTCTTCATATTTATCTTCTGAGTTCTTATTATTAATTAGATTGTAGTTGTCGTCGTCTTCAGTTTGTTTATCTTTTTAGCAAGTTCACACATCTAACATCAATCTTCTTTCTACCCAATTTGTCTGTTTATAAAGTTTAGTGTTTCCTTCTAGTTCTGTTCTTGTAAAGAAAATAACTTCCTCTCAACATAACAAACTTTTTTGTTTTTGGGTGAAGAATATCATTTATTGGTAATAACCAATAAATACAATTCTATGCTGTGATTTCTCTCTTCTAGTTCTGTTCTATACTTCTTGTGTCATGTTATCTCTATTCTTGCAGACTACACAGACATAATTGTTATAAAAATAACAATGAAAATAATACCAAGTTCAATCTTTTGGTCAAAATTTCAGGTGCTTTATGCAGCTGTCTACTTCCTGAATGTCTTCAAGAAACAACTGTTAAACAGATACCCGATTACCATGAATGCTCGGGTGTGTATATTGTCTTGTTCCACATTTTTTCTCTCGCTGAACATGTATCTAGTTTTCCATCTTGTTCATATATGTAACTTCTGTGCTGTCTCTTTGGTGCCCATTTGCAGAAGATGAATTTATTGACTCTCTCTCAACTCCCACACCCCACGGATCACAAGAAATAGACAACGAGCAAGAAAAGCACCTTCTTTTACCATCAGCTGGTGCCGAGGATGTTACTTTCGTTAAAGAGGCCCATGTAAAGTGAATGTGATGTGTTCTAGGTGAGAAAACCCTCGAAAAATTGCAGTGATTCTCTTTTCGGAATAAATATATATTCTTTCATGGCTTTCTGCAATGTATTTGGTTCATTCATTGGATTTGTAATTGAAGAATTCAAACTATATTTAGTTTGTGTTTTTTAATTTATTAATGTTTTTCTGTGTAAAATTGTAAATGACATCCTTGTCTATAATCTGTATGTTATGTAACACGAAACATTCTGATTTAAGTTATTAAACATTCTTAGTGGATAAGGCAGTTTGTTTGGGAGATTTGTGTAAGAAAAAAAGCTCTTCAAGTTCAAATATGAGTGTTTAAAATTGTTTGGATGATGCTGCTATGTTCCTGAACAATAGTAAAATAATTGCCGATCTCTGGGGCCGGCCCAAGGGAGAGTCAAATGAGCCCGCGGTCTTGGGCTTTAAATATTTTTAGGCTTCATACTCTTGATTTAGTTAATATTATGAATTCTTTTAGAGTTAAATTTTTAGTCTTGATAATATAAATTTCACTCTATTTTTGTAACTAGATTATTCAATAAAAATGTATTCAATCACATAAATGTATTTAATTATTTTGTAAGTTGTTTAATATTTTATCTGTAAATATTTTATGTTTAATATTATAAAATAATTAGACTTAAAAGATTTCTTATTTTATTATTGTTCAATTTTAATAGGTCTCATTTTAGATTTTGCTTTAGCCTCTATATTTATTTGGGCAGGCCTTGTCTCTTGCAAGCATGAATGGATCGGAAAACTTGTATTCTTTGTCGAGATTTATGTTCCAAGGATGGTGACTAATTACTAGCAATGGCTTTTGGCACCAACTTTGGAGGAAAAGTGGAGGGTGGGGTGGTAAACTTGTAGGGTAGCTACTGTTGTTTGCCCTTGACGATTTGTTGCTCAAAGAGAGTTGCCGCATTTTATTTTTTTTGAGTAAGAATTTAATACTTTACAACATTCAATACAATGTATACGGACCACTTGCGCCAAATTATGGTGTTAAATGTTTGCAACATACTAATTGGTTTGTCAAATTTCTTTGTACTTTATCACTCTCAAGTCATTTTGATCATTTTGCATATATTAAAAAAAATGTATAATTAAAAGAGAAATAATATTACTTTTATTAATTATATTTATTAGGTATTGACGACTTAGTGTATTATTAATGTTATAAATATATAATAAAAATTATTTTATTAAAAATTATATAAATAGTATTAATTAAAAAGTACAATTGAAATTGATCAATTCTATTTAATTATTTTAAGACAGAGGAAGGAATATTTATGCATTGCCTATGGATATGAGTAACTATATGACATATATTGTACTCTATTTAGAAACCATGTTGTACTAAAATTTAATATCATTTGCAGTCATTGTTTTAATTGACCTTAGATAGCTTTTCTTGTTATTTATATCAATAGGTATTTTTGGATGTGTGTAGATTTTCCATTAGGGTTGGGATTTTTTTCTTTTTAAATAAGATGTTAAATACTATTATAATTAATTCAATGTGAGGTATGTGTGCAAACTTAGACATGACGTTCAACTTAATAATATCAATATTTATCATTTCAATTATGACTTAAGGATATAATAATAGTTTTTTTTTTGCAATTTATTTTATATAATTTTGAATATATTTTTTTCTCTCATTTTTACAACTTTTCACGTGCTATAATATTTTACCGCAAATTCTTTCGTGACATATTATTTGGTTATTTAGTTTTAAATTTTTGTTATTCTATTTTTTGAAAAAAAATATAAATTATTTTTAAATTTTTTTCCTAAATAACTCTTTTATTTATTACATAATTTGGTGCTGATATTTAAATTTTAGAAGTTGGATGGAATTTTAAGGTTTGATCTTATAATTCTAATTTTTAAGAAAACTAAGCTCTGGAATTTAGTTAAAAAATATAAGAGAGAGATCAAAATTGTCGACTTTTAAAATAGGAGAATCAATTTCGTGAATCAATAAAAATAGATGAACCAAAACTGTAATTAAACATTTATTTTTTCTTTTAAATATGTTGTGCTATGTAAGGAAGGGTATTGATGAAATTACATTAAATTAGGGCTAAACATGAGTAAGATATGGGTGGGTTTATATTCAACATTGCTAAATAATCCAAAATTAAGTCTACAATTTATAGACTCAATTTTGACCGATTTTTGGATTGGTTTAGACGGATTTTAATTAGTGTGGATTTGTCAATCGTGTGGGTCAATTAATTCAGGTAATGATTTTTTTTTTATTTCTTATTGGAATATTCATTTTCTTTAACTTTTTGTTCATTTTATTTTAAATATATTTTTTTAAGAAAAAACATAGTGTTTCAATATTTTTGTCAATGCTTGAGTAAATATTTATAAAACAACTCATTTATCATATGATGATTAAGTGAGATCGAGAGACTCATCTCAAATTTTTTAAATTTTTATACTTAAAATTTTAAGTGATATAGTCAAGTCAAGTAACCGCATCTCTAATTTTTTTCACTCACCCGCATTTATAATATAAACCACACGCATATCAAATTGATCATTTGGATAGCTCGAATTTGGTCGAGTGAACTGATTTTGCTTGTACCTAGGTTAACCAGTACAATTCACATCAAATGGAAGTATCAATTTAAGAATTTATTATTTATTATTAGGTTTTAGGAGTAATGAATATTATGAAGGTCAGGACTCTGGTACCCTGAGCTTTTGGTGGGTAGCTATACTCAAGTGACATGGATGAATTGAGAATCACCAAGTTTATTGATTTTAGGCATATTATATTTATTATTTCTGTCAATTTCACTTGTATTATATATCTTTAACAGAAAAGACTTGTGTGCAAAAAAAATGAAGACAATGTCAGCAAAAGTTGTAGTCAAATGGATGCCAAAAATCATTTACAGAATAGCAATGCCTTCACTGACTCAAGAGTTAAGAACATGTCAACTATATAGATACATAATTTCCTCATTGAAAGTTATAAAACTTAGTACCAATTTATGCAATTAAAAAAACTAAAATAATAATAAGAAAAGTGCTATCTACCAGATAAAATAGTGGATCCTAAAGAGTAATTAGAAGTAGTACAATCAACATGACTAGAAACAGAAGTCAACAACCTTGCTAGATTATTATTATCAGCAGGATCTTCATCAACAGCTAACAAATCAAGAAGAATCATTCTAGTACCTGGTGGTTCTTCCACCCTCACACGTCCTTCAAGCATGTCAACAACTTCAACCATTCTAGGCCTCAACCTTGGTTTCTCTTGTATACACCACAAAGCAATACACACCAATCTATTCACTTCACTCTCATCAACACCTCCAAATTCCACTACCCTTTTATCCACAATTTCCATTAATTTCCCTTCTCTCAATTTCTCACTCACAATTTTAGGAAAAAATTCCCATTTTGTCCTTGACTTGTCGCTAACATCTTCCACTTTAGAAACATTCCTTCTCCCTCCGATCATCTCTAACAGAACCATTCCATAACTATATATATCAGTTTTCTCAGAAATTCCACGTTCTAATAACCATTCAGGTGCTAAATACCCTCTAGTTCCTCTTATTGTTGTCAAAACATGACTCTCATCTTTTCCAACAAGCTTTGAAAGACCAAAATCAGAAACAAGTGCTTTATAATTTTCATCTAATAGTATATTCTCTGGCTTAACATCAAGATGTAAAACAGTAGATCTACAATCATGATGAAGATAACTCAATGCTTTTGCAACATCAATAGCAACTTTATACCTTAAATTCCATGGTAAACAACCACATCGACGCCTCGGTGTCCTATTTTCCTTCAAAGGAAAAATCCAACAATCCAATGACCCATTTGGAATAAACTCATAAACAAGGTACCTAGGTGGTGTTGGAGAATTACAATAACCAAAAAGTCTCACAAGATTAACATGTTGAACACTAGCAATAGCTGCAACTTCTGATCTAAACTCTCTGTCACCTCTTTCTTCACCATGAATTGTTTTCACAGCAACTGAAGTTCCATCGTTTAGAATTCCTTTGAAAACTGAAGCTGATGACCCTTTACCAAGTAGTGCTTGAAAGCCATCGGTTGCTTCTTCTAGCTCCTTGTAACGAAACTTTGTTGGAACCCCTGCAACTTTTCTTAAGAAACTGTACTCTATTCGAAGCTCTCTTCCTTCTGATTTTATCTGTGATTCTAATTTTCTTCTTCTTTTGTTGTAACGTTGTCTTATGAGTATGCATGAAAACACAGCGAGGATTACGGCGATTGAAGCGCCACAGATTAAGAAGAAAGCTTTTGAGAGTTTTAATGACACACGACATATGATGATTACGATTACAAGAGCAACCACTGATATAGCAGCGATCGTGTTCACTTTTCTGTCTTCCATTCAAACTTTATTATTTTTTTATATGTTTTGTTTTTTAAGATGAGATGGACAAAGATTCTGTTTATGGTTCCAGGTTCGTTAGTTATATCACAGGAGCAGAGTGAGTGGGTAGTTAAATTTATATGGTTGTTGTAGATTTAAATACTTATTTATTGGGACCATTTTTTCATGTTCTATGAGATATTAGTTGGACTTTACAATATATTTATTTATCTTATTGTGGTTGATTAGAAACAACCAAGAAATTTAAATGTAAAGACCAGGTTTATGTGCATACAGTACCACGATGTTGGCTGTATAATTAAATTTTAATATTCATATTTTTATTTTAAAAAAAATTAAAATTTACATCATTCAATATTGATCAATGTAACTCTCTAGAATCTAAATCTTAACTGAAGAAGAGATTCAGCTTCCTTGCACTTGGGATTTCACACATTTATGAAGTAAGAAATCAGTAATTCTTTAATTAAAATCGGACATTTCAAATTTATGATTAATATTTTAAAATTAAAATTAAAATTTTAATTTTTAAATCTTACGATCAAGATCGAACAGTGATATATATTTGAATATGTGAATGCATCAAAAATTTAACAACACCGAATCAAATTCCTTAAAGTGGGACAACCTTGTATTTTTCAAGAGCAAAGAATAGTTCTACGTAACTTAGAGTTCGATTTGGTCAAAGTTTGAGTTCTAGACCATATTGACGAAATAGGACATTGAGATATTGTTGACGTTTTTTTTTTTTTTTTTTTTTTTATTTTAAATCAATACACCCAATATCTCGCGTTCTCGTGTATATATTTTCAAGCGTCAAAATATTTAAGATATTTACGTTTTTTTTTTTTTTTTTTTTATTTTTTTAAAGTCAACAATTGAGTTCTACTATGTAACGACGAAGGGGAAGGGAAAAGCCTTCATATGATTGCACGTGAGAGATTATGATAAATAAGTCTTCCATTGAGTTGTTATCGTATACTGGTACTACTTTATTATTTTTATAAGCATTTCTTTCTTTTTTTTTTGACAAAATTTTATCAGCATTTATAAAAAAAAATAAAAATCGCTAATTTAGTAGAGAAAGTGCACTATCCACTCTAAAGTGGAACTCAATTGAGTTTCTAATCTCCATCGTGAGTCATGATATAAATGTGGAATTATGCCAGAAAGTGATTCAATAATCTTGGGGGTGATATAGGGTTGTTTTGTTACATATTATAAAAAAAATTATTTTCGTATTTTATAATTTAGAAATTATTTGTTAGAATTTTTTTTATAAAAAAGTTATTTTATGTTTATTTATCTTGATTGAAATAATTTTTTATTAAAATAGTCAATTATCAAAAATAATTTTTGAGAGATTACTCAAAACTACTCATTTAAAATCATTTTTATATTATTTTTGTATTGTAATTTTTTTCAAAAGTTATAACATATGGATGAAAAATCTTAAACGTGTTATTTTTTTAAGAAATAAGTGATTAAATTTTTATATGAAAAAAATGATTATTTTAAAAATAAGCTTTAACAAATATACTCATAATCCATGATTTTTTCTTCTTCTTCTTCTTCTCAAAAACCAATTTTTTTTGCTATTATTAGATCTTCCATCTCAAGTCGTTGGGCCAAGAATGCTATTTGATCCAAGTTCCGAATACCACGTCAATTATTTATTTTTTTTAAATTGAAAATTTCTTTGTTTACCTTCAAATTTTGTTAGAATAGGATAATCCAAAAGTTTATTTTATACGTATAGATTCACCAATCTAGTCGCATGTTAGACCTATGCTCTAAGGGTATGTTTGGTTGTGAGAAGAAAGTGGAAAGAGAAATTAATATGTAAGAAAGAATGTGAAAAGAGAAAAACAATATATTTGATGTATTGTTTTGTATAAGATAAAGATAATAGAAATAGAAGAGAGAAATATATTTTTCTCTCTTCTTTCATTTGATTGAATAGAAAATTTTAAAATAGAAATTATATTATTTTTGGAAAGACAAAAATGCCCTTAAACTAAAAAAATAAAAGCTTAATTGTAATTTTAGTCTCTCTATTTTAGTTGAATTACAAAAATAGTTTCTCTATTTTATTTGTCCTCAACTTTGGTCTCTCAAACAAAATATTGATTCAAAACTTGATGAAATATAATTTTTTTTAATGATGTGTAAAAAAAAATGACGTTGAATATTACATGTGGATTAATTACATTTTATCATCGTCTTCTTCTCCGTTCATGTTCATAGTCTTCATCCTATTATTCTTCTAAGTCGTCGTCGTCTTCTTGTTATTCGTTCATCTTCGTAGACGGAATCAAAAATAGAGAAAACAAAATCACCTCCAAGTTTGCTCGATATTGGAACAAAAAATAAAAAACAGAGAACACGACGTAGAAGCAAACGATTAATGAGAAATTGAATGAAGAGGTGAAGAAATAACATGAATCATGAAGCGAAGAAGAAAATGATGGAATGAGATTATGGTTCGACTCGCATTTGACTTTAGAAGCTAATGTTCGTTTCTAATGAAGTTGTCTTCTTCAGCCGTCAAGGAATTATGAATCAGAACAGGAATGTGTGTTTTATTTATTTATTTATGTTTTTGTAATTAAATGATGTAATAAAATAGAAAATGTATTTTAAAAGTAGAAAATGTGTTTTAATAATAGAAAATGTGTTTTACAAAGTTGGAATAATAACACTAAAATATAATTAATTTACATGGAATCTTCTATATAATTTCTTTTTGACGCATTGTTAAAAAATGATATTTCATCAAGTTTTATACTAATATTTTATTTGGAGGATCAAAACTGATAATAAATAAAATGAATAAATTATTTTCGTGATTCAGTTAAAATAGATGATTCTAAACTACAATTAAGCCAAAATAAAATTTTTATACTCAAAAGAATAGTTTAGCATGGGACTCATGAGTATAAGTGACAATAGACAAGGCTTTGACACACTTCTCTTCCATTTCTTTGAATAATTTGAGTGGATGATTTTTGTTTGGGATTAGGGATGAGAATAGGTTAGGCCGTCCGTTAGGGGCTTATGGTTTGACCTATTTCTGGTCTGGTCTGACCTATTTAATAAAAAGGTTAAAAAAATCTATTAGGTCTGACAGACTGGGCTATATATATTTTATTATTTATTAATGTTATTTTTTTATTATTATATTAATAATAATATTTCCTATTTTAAATTCTATCAATTATACAATCATTCAATAGTCATTCCATATTCGGTCTTCATTCCATATTTGGTAGTTGTTTCATATTCGGTAGTCATTCAATTAGTCAATCACTCAGTAGTCGTTCCATATTTGTTTGAGAAATGATAATGAGTGTGTTTGTTTCAGATAAAAATATATTCTTTGAAATCAAAAATTATTTTTTGGGTTTAAATGATGTTTGTTTCAGATTTTTTTAAAATTATTTTGTTAGAAAAATTATTTTTTGTTTAATATATATAGATATGTACATTAATATTAATATGTGAAGAGCATCATGTGGTATGGGTAGAACATTAAAAATGTTTTAATGTGAATAAGACTTTTAAATATGCTTCCAAGTCAAACCATGCTTTTAAAAAGGTCAGGTCAAGCCGAAAAAAAAACCTATGATAGGCCGTAGGCCAAACTTAGGCTTAAAAAATTAATCGTAAATTAAACTCAGACATTTCAAAACCTGACTTATTCCCACCCATATTTGGGATCCAAGGATTTTGGTTCACTCTGACTCCTAATTATTTGATGCACCAAACAAGGTGGATTATGAATCTCTAGCCTAAACTCTCTCTCGGCAACTTCTTTCGTAAAAACTTCTCGCGAAACAAACAAACCGTAAAGATCCAAGTCGGCAAGTAGCCCAGATCCAAGCTAAGGCTAACAACCCCTAAAAATCACAACTAATTTTTGCATGAAGATTCAATTTTCGAGTTGAGTTTTTCTCCATTTGATAAACACTTTCATTTGAAGAGATAGAGACATGAAATGAAATAATGATATTTTGAAAATAGTAGATGAGCACCCGACACATTTTCTTTTTAAAACTTACCAATACATTTATAACGTGAGATACATCTAATCCGCATCTCCACTAAAGATGCAATGAACCTTCAAAATAAATTGAAAACAAAAAAGAAAACTCTTCTTTTACTTTTAATTTGATTGAGTAAATCATCTACAAACATAAATATAAATTTGAGCTAAATAATCTCTTTTTGATTTTTTTTCAATTATATATAATTTGATATTTAAATTGAATTACTTAGATTCATTAGTATACAAATTTTAATAATACATTAAATTATAAATTCAATTAATTAATTTAAATACATAATTAAAAAAATTTAAAATATATAAACTACAAATTAGACTAACAATCACATCAAAATTTTAATTTTGAATATCCAACACTTCAATCTAACCAAACTAGACTAACCATAACTCATAGAAATTTTAATTTATTTTATTTAATAATTCGATCTTAACAAATTAAATTAACTGTAATTTAAAAAATTCAATTTTAATTATCCAAGAGTTCAAATCTAACCTAATTACACTAAATCACTAACAATAGCTTAGAAAAATTAATTAAATTAGAATTTCTAACTTACAGTAAACTTAATTAGGTTAAATTGAACCTTAAATCGTAATAGATATAATTTTTACGTTAGAGTTAATCTAATTAGTTTTTAATCCAATTAATTTATATTAATTTATTAGATCATGAAAATTATAATTTTTAAAATTAAACTCGCCATGGCTTATAGTTAATTAGCGGAAAAAGAAGAATATAAAAATATTGAAATTATTGAGATGTTGTTACTGTATCATAACATACTATGAAGAATAAGTTAGATGAGGTAAAAAATGTACCCGAACATTATTAAATAAAGATATTACCAAATAATTTACTATAATATGCCTCTATATTTCTTTAAATAGAAATGTCTACTAAATAGCAAAAATCTCACCCTACAATTTTTCATACCTAAAACTAAAAGTTATGAATTCTCCGATCTCCATCAAGAGAAGAACGTCATCAGGATGGTAGAGTGATTTTTATCCATGATTTCTTTACTATTTGAAATAACTATGGCTATTTTTGAAAAAAATGTTTCATATAATTTATAATGGATAAATATTTAAAAATAACTTAAAAACAGTTATAACCGCTTTTTATAAGTAGAAAAGATATCTTTCGAACCTTTTATAATTTCTATATATTCTAGAGATGACGGCAAACATAACCTCTGTCTAGTATGACTTTAGTTGTTAGGTTTTAAAATTGTTACAATTATTTCTCTATAATTGATTATCCATTTTACTTTTTCCTACAATATCCCATTTTAATAAAATTCATATATTTTTATTTTCCATTCAAAATTTCACAATATTTGAAATGTTTTTCTTCTCTCAAAATCACCGACCAAAATATAAAATCTCAAATATTACCTTTGTCTTATTTTAAATGTTTCATTTATCTTCTTTTTTTTTTTTTGTCTCAAATTATTTATCATTTTGCAATACTAATATAACATTAATTATTTTTTATTAATATATACTCTTATTTATTGTATTTCAACTCATCAAAATTCACAATCAAAATTCACAACTAACTGTAATTAATAAAAGTATTTAAACAATTAAAATAAGACGTAAGAAGTACCTTAAATAGAAATAAAATGTTAAAGGCACTTCACAGGATAAAAATGACTTCAAGACTTATTATCTCCCATCATTATTATAAGAAAAATTTATTAAATTTTCCATTTGAATGTCAAATACTCAACTATGTTATTAATGTAATGATATATTAAAAATACTAACATTAAATGAGTAAAAAATA
This sequence comes from Cicer arietinum, assembly GCF_000331145.2. NCBI lineage: Eukaryota > Viridiplantae > Streptophyta > Magnoliopsida > Fabales > Fabaceae > Cicer > Cicer arietinum. The sequence goes on from NC_021166.2 coordinate 6,991,005, forward strand.
ATTAATTTTTGCTTATAATTATAATTAATATTTAAATTCATATTTTTCTTATAATAGTGATTAGATCAAATATTCATTTTAATTTAAAATAGAGAGATTTAATTGATTGGTTGAAAAACTAAAGCTAAAACTAAAATTTCATATAGTTTAAACAAAGAAGGCCAAAAGTCCAACTTTAATTTTGACTCATCCAAAAATCCTATTTAAATCTTTTAATAAAGGGATAAAAGAATAGATATGTATTTTGTTTTCAGTTGCTGATACTACGGCTTATGATCTTTTGTGGAATATTTAATAACAAAAATAAAACAAAATTGGCACGAACTACGAAAGTTTAGGTACTTATCCTCTATGTTGCACTTCGAACTAGAAATTGGTTCAATTGCCTAACACAAGTTAATTGGTTGGCTCGAGTTAATTCAATTTGTATGGTCACATACCGAATTTCATTATAATCAGCTTATATACAACTTCCGTTCTGCGCAATAAAAAAATTTGTTCTCAAAATTAAATATTCTTTTAATTTTTAATATATATATTTTTTCAATTGTATTTTTTAAATAATTGATGTTTCTACAATTCATTTATAAATCAAAGAATTTTCGTACATTTTTTTATAAATTAATAAATTAACGATTATTTTTATAAATTAAATAATTATTTGTCGATTTTTGTATTTTAGAAAATATATTCATTGTGTATATATATTATACTAAATTTTTATATTTTATTATAAAAAATATTCAATATTTGTTATTATAAACGCTAAATTTTATTTTACTAACACTTTAAGTAAATAATATTTAATTATTATAATTTAAATGCTGATTTAGCAATTAATTTAAATACTAAATCTATTGGTACATGTGGAATGTACTATAAAAAGTATCTTAATTAATACTTATTGTATGACTTTGATATTATATTTTATTATGTATTTATAGAATTGACAATGTATTTGTAACTAACAAAAATAATTTAATAAAAAACTTATTTTCTCTTTCATTTATTCATTTTTTAATATATAAATAATTTCATTATTATGAAATGGACAGAATAATTCATTCACACGTCATCGCTATTTTCCCCCTTTAGCATTCTAATATTTGCGGCTTATATTATGATATTAATATTGCAATAGTCCTCTTTTATGTATCTCTTATGACTTGTGAAGGGGTTTTGATTAATCCAATAAGTATATGCACATGCAATGCCTTTAATTACTCTACAAGTTGCTTTTATGCTAAGCTTTAAGCTATAGTTAATTTGTTGACTTCTAAATTTCATCTCTATACACTTCATTAAATTGTGACTATAACTAAGCAGCAAGTAGACCGCATCCTAAAACCAACGTTTTTCACATCCGAAAGCAAAAGGTACCTTAATTTGAACAAAAACAACCACCTCAACTTAGTTTATAAATATAAACATAGACAACATACTTTGTTATATATCTTGAATAATGCATAGATCTTATTCATCTAGTATTGTAAGAGCCTCTGATGAGTTATCTGTTAACATTTCAGCAACACTTTTAGAAATGGCAACTAATTCCAATGGATATTTGCCGATAAATCGTTCTGTGTTTGATGGTTCCAAGAAGGAAATTCCTGTTCATGGTAAGTCATCATCGACAGGACAAAAAGCAATTCATCTCATACCTGTTGTGCTTATCTTTTGTGGTTTAGTTCTTTGGATTTTCTCTCATCCGTGAAATTCATGTATACATAAAAGGGCAAAATATAATACCATTTCTTGCTTTTTTATGTTTTCCTTTTTACCAACACTTTAAATATATAATTGTCGTTATATGTATTTTTATTTGGATCATATATATATACCCGTCCTCTCTTACTTTTTTTTTTTGTGCGAAGCTTATATCATTTATATAAGTGGTGCTATGTAGTAAGAAACTTTGTGGAGAAAAACTTGACAAAACAGAGTTCAGAAAAAATAAAGAAACGAAAGAGAGGGAGAAGAAAAAAAAAGTACACCGATGGTATTTGGTATGGAAGAAAGTTTTGCCTAGTATTTACAAATGTTTATGTGATCCACATTGTACTAATATTTTGATCATAGAATTATTTTAAGACTTACTTTTAATCTTAGGATATAATAATCATACATTTTAATTACAAATTATGTTTGATTTGAGTCTAAATATTTGATAGCTTAAATACCGTGTCATTTTGTGACAGGCTATATATCAAATATATAAGTTTTTATAGATTTTTTTTTTTATTTTGGCTGGACCCAAATGCACAAGCCCACCAGCATCCTTTGCAAAATAGTCATCATCTTCACTCGTTTACTGTGATTCGGGTCGCTACATGCTTGTTAGGTTGACTCAACACACTCATCTATTTTAGGCAAACGTAAAAATAACAGATGAAGGATAAACTAGTTGATAGAAAATGAAGTTATAAAATATATGACATAACCTAACTGGTTGAATTTGACACGTTTGATAAAATTAACGCTGAGAAAATAATAATTTATTTTTATTAAAAAGGGACAGATTTGTTCCCTACAATACTAAAATTCCATAAATAATTTATTTATTTTTTATTATTTTTCTTCTTTAACATTGTAACAAAGTCAATGACAAAAATTATTCAACTAAATATCAACAATACCTGGAAATTTTAAAAAAAATATCCATGACATTTTCTAAAATTTGCACCAACAATGTATCAAAAATAAAAGATGTGTTATTTAATTCATATTTACATTGATATATCTATGTAGAGGGTAGTTGCTTGAATGCCGAAAACGAAAAAGAACAAAAATGAGTGATTTATTGACAAGAATATTATTTAAGGATATTTTCATAGGAGCCTAGTATTTCCTTTTTTAAAGGTTAGATATAAGTTATCCACTTTCTTTCAATGATTGAAAATTGTTTTTATTTTTCTTAGAAACCGATTTAATTGTTGTAGTTTTTCTCAGACAGTAAAACTACTCGTCACTCTGAAAAACATACCAATATTTTGGAATACATTGAGTATTACAAACCCACAAGTTAGTTACTACTATACCATAATAATTCCTTTGTAGCGATTTCACAATTCAAACTCAAGAAATTTTATTAAACTAAAAGATATTAGTGCCATCTTAATTTATAATTAACTAGAACAAAATACCGACCAAAATGCCAAAAAAGTCCACCATTAAAGCATGATCTAAAAAAGAAAGAGGTTTTTCCAACCGCACTTCGTGAGGGTCTAATAATCTAGATTTTGCTAACAAGTGATCAAATCCATTCCTCTCCCTTTTCACGTTATTACAAAAGAACTAAAACACAAACTCAACTCAATACAATAAGAGACGATCTATGTGAAGCATGAGGCTAACGAGGCGGGTAGTGATTGTCAGTGCTCAAGGCACGTACAATTAGCGGTTCTTGGGACGCCTCTAGACAAATGACACATAAATGAACCAAATCACATAAGAATGAGAGGGATCTTAAGGATGTAGGTATGAGACTATATGATTGAAGGAATGCTTATAAAGATTGATATGCACTACTTATACCACTAAAATACATTTCTTTTCAAAAGTCCATTACATAAGAACTTCACGGTTAAACATGTTTGACTTGGATCATACTTTAGATGAGTGGTCTTATAGGAAGTTTCCTAGGATGTATGGGAGCTTGGTTTGTGGAGACAATAGAAAATCCTTAAAGTAGAGATGTTGAAGGTGCAAAAATACGAAAATGAAAGGTTGAATTGTATTTTGCCTTATTAAAAACTTATTTTCAAAAATCTGATTTGGGATACTAGAACATATATACCATATCAAATGTAGCAATAAAACAAAGTCAATCTTCTCAATTTTCTCCTGGAACCTACATATTGTTGAGGCACTACAACACTTTGACACTACAAGTCAAGTCTTCTCAACTTTTAACTTGAAAACGTACATGTTGTTGAGGCAGAATAACCTATATTGGGTTGGGTTACAAATGGGTGAAACTGAGTTTTATTTTGCTTCTTTTAAGTAGATTGATTACAATGAACTTCACACTAAGATAGAGCATTAAGCACTAAGTAGTATAAATTGAACGAATGTCTTTGCTAAAACAAAAACCTTGAATTCTAAATACTTTAATAATTTTTAGTTAGTAAGGTTTTCTGAGTTGTTGTGTTATGGTTTTCTTCTTCAAAATTGATCCCTTTAAATAACATGAATTAGGATTTAAGTAGCAATGTTCATTTACAAGAAAAGGAGTTTGAATTCTAAATGCATCCTTTTAAAATTCCTGTTAAAACTTGAAGAAAATAACTCAAGATTGATCTTGGTTGTGAAAACAGAGAACGTTCTTGGTTTTAACTAGAAAACAAAGAATGTTCTTGGTTAGTTAAAATTAACAATTTAATTTATCTATATAACTAAATAATCAAACAGACTGAAAGTAAATAGTTAAGTGAAGAGATATCACACAATGATATATCCTGGTTCACCCAAGTCGGGTTACGTACCGTTCTCACAACCGTGAGATTTTCCACTAAGTGTTCAAACAGAGAATAATCTTGGTTTTACACACCCTATTTCAGATCAACCTTGATTTGTTACAAAAACAAATCCTTTCCACCTAGAAAAGAGTTCAAACAAATCACCTATCAATCTTTAGATAGGATTTTACAGTTAACCTATTAATCATAAACGGATTTCCTATAAGCTTACTCAAAACTATACTTTACACTACAACCTTGAGTTTACAATGATATGATTTAAAATGTTTTGTCAGAATTTGAGAAGGCTTAACACTTGTTTGAGTTCTGATTCTTTGACATAGAAATACACGAGAATTATTCTAGGAATCGAATGGAAAAAATCAGAATTGATTCAATGTATGTGAATGAGAGAAATTCAAGTATAATTGAAATGATTAATGAATTACTTAGTACTTAAAGCTCTGTGTTTTCTTTGAGTTTGGGGTTCCTTTATTGGCTTCAAGGAGGTTGATGACAACTATTATGATCTTTGAAAAGGTGTTTGTTGTCATGTGTCAGACTTTGACCAAAGACCAGACTTTTGGAACTTTGGATGTTACTGTTTTGAATATTATGTGTTTCTGCTTCTGTGTTAACAATGTTTGATCTATAGCTTCTTATTCTTGACTATGATGATCCTTTGTTTATGCACACAAACATCTCAGAGATGTGCTTAATTAATTCAAATTAAAACTGTCATTTAAATCGTGCAAAATAGGTTGGAGAATGATGAAATAAAGCTGGAGAATGATATAACAAAGCTGGAGAATGATGGTCAGTAAGCTGGAGAATATTTGTATCATTCTGGACTAATGTCATCATACTGAAGAATGATGTTGATCATTCTGGAGATAGTTGGTAATCATTTTGGAGAAAGATGTTTGCTGCTGAAGATCAAGTGTAATAAGTTGGAGAATGTTTATCAATTTGGAGACTGATGTTACATTGTTGGTGAATGATCATTTGTCACTTTTGCTTTGACTTGTGCTCTTTAAGATTTGATTTTTGAGTGATTCTTTTGCCCATATGAAAGTTGTACATTCCTAGTATATGAACTGGAAATCCGTTTGTATTTGCAAGAGCTTTCCTTGCATTAACAACTGATGCGATCTTGCTTGTTAGTTCTTGATGCTTAGCTTTTATCTTTGTTAATCTTTTGAAGTAGATTTCTCTAGTATGATCTTTGTGTACCTACTTCTGATACCTTCATAATAGGGACTAGTTTATCAACAAACCAGAAATGTCCTTGTCTATCGCAAGCCATCAACTTTGGGGATTAATCATGCTTTTTATTCTTGATGCATTATTTTGCTTTTGGTTGATCATTTTCTCTTTGAATCTGTCCAAAATAATCTTGAGTATATAATTATGTTCCTTTGTAGTAAATATTGGGGATTTGCAATGTAGATTGATGTATTTTCATTGTCCATATCGATCTTAAACTAAAGAAGACTTTGTTCTTTGTAAACCAGAATGTTCTTGGATTAATGTTGTCAAAACCAGAATGTTCTTGGATTTAAATTTATGAAAAGGAGAACGTTCTCCATTTTTCCAAACTTCAGTTTTAATAACCATAACATTCTTCGTTTTTTAGAATATTGTCAAGAATGTTCTTCGTTCTTGACAGTCAAGCTGGAGAATGATCAGTCTTGCTTTGTCTTGCTTGATTCATCATAATCCATAGTTTTTCTACTCTGTATTTTGAATTGATTCTTTGCTGAGATGAATCCTTTATATTCCTTGAATAATACAGGTCACATGATTGTGAAATATAGAAACAATGATTGCAAAATTCAGGAGCAACTTCTTCTTCAACATAGGCGATCATTTGTTCTTGAAATCTCAAAACTGTGGAGTACATTCTCTGTTTTTCAAACTTCTGCCAAGAACGTTTTCCGTTCTGTCTTTGTATTTTTGCTTCCTTTTCAAATGATCTTGCTTCTGATTTATAGCATAGTGTGGTCATTGATTGTTGTATTTGATAATCTTATTCATAAAGATGCTATCTTAAAGATGTAATAATCATTCTCTTGAATGATTGATATATGATACATTCCTTTTGAGATTACTTCATTATTGAGTGGATACTTGTGCACTTTGATGAAATGAATGGCTTCTTGCTTGTTCGCTTATGCAATTCATCTTCCTTAAACAAAACTCAAGTGCAATCATTATTAGACCACCATTCATAAAATTTAATCTTTTATTTCGTAAGGTTTGTTGTCATTAAAACATACATCAAAAAGACTTTTGCCTCAACATGGATTTCAATATTGTCACAAACAAATTCTAAAGGTATCTTCCTTGCACGAGATCAAGAGAGATCTTCACAAAAAATAAAGCTTGATAGATACAATATGAGAATATGATTATTGAAGTTTGATTAATTCTAAAACAAATCTTCAACTAAATTTTCTAGAATGATAATGTGCGAGAATGTCCAGATAGAGCTTGAAAAAATCTCCTTGAATCTTCTGAACGTATTTTCCTTGCGCGTGGTCAACAAAAATCCTTACAAAAAATAAATTTTGATAGATATGGTTTGAGAATATGACCGTTGAAGCTTGATTAATTCCAAAACGAATCTTCAGCCAAATCTTCTAAAAAGATTATGTGCGAGAATATCCAAATAACACTTGAAAATCATTCTGCTTGAATATTTTAAGCGTATTTTTCTTATGCGAGGTTAACAAAGATTTTCACAAAAAAATAAATGATGATAAGTATAGTTTGAGAATATGACTATCGAAGCTTGATTAATTCCAAAACTATTCTTCAATCAAATCTTCTATAATGATTATGTACGAGAATATTTATATAACACTTGAAAATAATTCACCTTGAATCATCTTTCATACGCTTGTTTAAGAGCAATGGAAACTGATCAAAATATATTCTTATAGATAAAATAATTTTCACTGTATAATTATAGATAAAATTATGACCGTTAAATATGGTTATAGATATAAAAAAAAAAAAAAAATACACCATATACGAAAAGTTATATCTATAAAAAATCAAAATAGATATTAAATTAATTTTATGTGAATCTTTAATTTTTTGAGAGAAACGTGTGAATAAGTACTTTTCTTTTTTTAAAGAAAATCGTGAATGATTATTTTTTTCGTGAATAGTTACATAATTCGTATTGATGTGTGGATTCTTTGAGTAATATCTAATTTTTTTTTCCTAAATCTTCTTAATAAAAGTGACAATCTTTGAATTATCATTTAAACAGAAAATTAATTAGTTATAGTAACAACAATATTTTGGACTTTGGTCATGGTCAAACTATGCTCACACCATTAATGCAAAGCTAACCGATCAGGTATTCTCATGATCTTCAATTCTTTCCTTCTTTTTGTTTTTGGTGAAACTCATGAATTCTTCCCATACCTCCTTATACAGACCGATTTTTTGTTCTTTATTTTTTACAACAATAAACTCCGAAATTTTGATTTCTTTTACAAAGTTTTATTTTCAGCTAAATAATAAAGAAAAAAAAAATAATATAAAGGAGACGGATGACACAAGGAATAGAATGTTTATAAGATGTAAACAGTTAATTCCCACCCTAACAAGCTATTCTTAGCCAGTTGGCAGCTTGGCAATCAAATTTCAGCTTTGTATAATAAGTTTCCTTATTTTAAAATTTCAAAAAAGATAATAATAAAATTATACCCTAATTTAAAAGTTAAATATAAATAAAATTTTATAAGAAACAAATACACACAATGACCATGATAATCGTTAGGCAAATATAAAAAAAATAACAAAAAAAGGAAAAAATTCTGCAACAACCGCAAAATCAAAAAACAAGGAGAGAGTGAAAAAAATATAATCACAGATACGAAAAGATCGTCTTCTCAATCGGAATAAGGTCACTCAATTTTCTTCTCTTCCTTTCTCTCATGCTTGCCGTTTTTATGTACTATTTCAGTTTCTCTATTCTTCATTCCTCCGCTTGATTAATTAATTATTAATAATTAATTAATCAATTATTGTTATAATCATATTTTTTTTTTATCAATGAGCTTTTGAATTTCAAGTTCAGCATGATAATTTGTTCGTCTTTATTTTTCTGTGTTTTGTTGCTGAGAATAATGGCGGAAACAGAATTATAATAATTTTATCAGGTTCTATTATTACCTGATTTATTTACTAGTATTTATGAGGTTTTTCTCATTATAGGAAAAAAAATTCAGAGGAAAAGTAAAATAATGAAAAAGATAGAACCTTGAAACTTGCGTAAAGCACAGTGGATCGGATTGAGCATTAAAATGTAACGAAATCGGTTTATTGACATTTGTTCTTGTTTTGATCAATAGCACTTTTTTCATCACTGATTGGTTTGTCTTTGTCTCTGTTTCATTTTCAATTATAATACTGTTTTTATTCGTCGCCTATTTTGAACATAAACTGTATCTTCTTTTGTTTGGTTTTCTGTTATTATTATTATTTTTAAAAATTTTCAATAATCAAAAGTTTCTACTTTATAATTGCATCAAAACTGTTTTTTTTTTCCTGGTCATACAAGTCAAGATCTAAATCAATTCAAAGTAAGAGTTTTGGAATGATGTTTTTTCTTATTACCATTATCTGTTATTTGGTTTCTCGTTAGTTTATTGTGTCTATTCTATTTATTGATTGCTATGATCGTCCATTTAATAGCTTCTATATGTTGATAGTGATTAGAGGTTAAATTTTAATCTTGTTTTTCCTGTTTTTGTTGCTGATTTCTAAGTAGATGACAAACATTATTGTCAAAGTTAGATATTTTGTCCTGTTTCTTGTTTTGATTATGTTTTTGAACAGAAGGTGACTGGATTTGAAATTTTTGCAGAAATATATAACTGATCATGAGATTCAAGAAAGGGACTAAGGTTGAAGTGCTAAGCAAAGCTGAGGTGCCTTCTGGCTCCTGGCTATATGCAGAGATCATCAGTCGTAATGGACGCCATTACAATGTTAGATATGATGGATATCAAAGTGCTACTGGTGAGGAAATCGTGGAGCGAGTATCCAGGAAATCCATAAGGCCGTGTCCGCCTCCACTTGAACTCGTGGTGAATTGGATTCCAGGTGATATTGTAGAAGTCTACCAGAATTTCTCTTGGAAGATGGCCTCAGTTTTGAAGGTTTTGGGGGAAAAGTACCTTTCTGTTAGGCTACTTGGATCTTCTTTGGAATTTCAAGTGAGCAAATTTGACATCCGGCTGAGACAGTCGTGGCAAGATGACAAGTGGTTTGTGGTTGGAAAGGTACTTTTATTTTCCTATCTGAATCTTTTTGTTTCTTTTATATTTTGTAGCGATTGACAAGTGTCCTTGGCAGTACATATGTAGTTGCAGATCATATGTCAATTTAGTTTTTATTAAGCTTTTAAAATTCTTTGATTGAATGTAATTTGTTTGCCAAAACTAACTAATTGAATTTTTTTTTAAATGGGATTTTGCTTAGGTTGTTTGGTCATGTTATGCTTTCAATATTTGTGGTTCTTACTTTCAAATTTTTCTTCATTTCTCCTTTTTTGTTTTTCTTTAACAAGCTTTCTAGAGTTTTTCTGTGTAAATGTTTTTGGATCATACTATGCTATTTTATGTTTGAATATGTATTTATCCTTCTCCCATCTTCAGGTTTCTGCTAGCTGTGAGAATGGACAACGTTTTGGTGCTCCACTTCAGAAGATAGCTACAAAGACAAAAATGTCAGTTTCCAATTACTATTCCAATTATTATCAACCTGAACATAAAGAACTGGATATTCTGGAATCCCGTCTTGTTTCTTTTAAAACATTGAAACGAGGACGCCATTCACAAGTTGAGGCATATGCTGAACCTCCGCCAAAGGTAAGAACAATTGAGAATGAAGGCAGATGTTACAGAGCAAGAGTTAGAAACTCACCCACGCCACTTAAACATTTACATAATGTGAGTTTTCCAAGAGATGTGCTAGCTGAAGAATGTATGCTTGCTTCTGTATACAACAGAAAAACTTGGATTTCTGATATAGACATAGAGAGGAGGAAACAAACTGCTGCTGTGGGTTGTTCATGTGGAGACAACTATCAATCAAAATTTGCTGATAGCGTTACATGCTCTGTTGGTAGTTGTAGTATCAACAGCATGAACTCCTATAAATTGCAATTTCCAGTATCTGCAGATCCATTTGAAGTAGAGAGTCCATATAGTGATGCTGAATCTGCCTGCTATAGGGGATATGCGGAAGGGACTTGTTTCTCTCCTACACAAGAAAAATTGGCTGCAGAAATTCATAGGTTAGAGTTACAGGCCTATCGTTGTACAATTGAGGCATTGCATGCATCAGGACCTTTAAGTTGGGAACAAGAAGCGTTAATGACTAACCTCCGTCTTACACTCAACATATCAAACGATGAACACTTAATTGAGCTAAGAAACTTGATTTCTTCTGAAAATAGTATTCCTTTCAGATGACAGAAATTTTTCTCTCTTCAATTTAATATCTTTTCCTCAAGGATAGAGTTCCATAGTAGTTTCTCGCTAGCCTCACTCAACTGTAGAAGAAAGATGAAATATTGCTGTCCTTCATTTATGTTTTATGATTTAGTAATGTAGATGCTAAACTCCGTGAATAAATAATCATTTCTGAAATCTTTTTAATCTGTTCATTTACCTCTCAATTCCTCCTGTTGGGCTTTACTGGTCAGACATGATATTTGAAATTACGTGGCATATTTAAATTTATCATTGAGGCTCAATGATTAGTATGCTTTATGCGACTTGTGTTTGTTTGAAGTTTTATGTTTCATGCTAAGTTGAGTTTAAAGGATGTTTTGCATTCATTTCAGAGCCCTATAATTAGAAAAAAGCTTTTGTTTGTTCTAAAATTGTACATACAAGCAACACCATATAGGAGACTTACCTTGTGTAATACTTGTCTGCTACTCCACAATTTGAAAGTATAAACAATGTCATTTAAAGATACTAGTAATGCTTCCCCTGCATTTTCCAGGGCTGAATTTGAGGCACATAGATGTTGCTTCCAGATAGATGTCTACAGATGATATTGGTGCTTTCCACCTTTCTCTTGATCTAGACAAGGGATGATATTTCTATTATGGCTCTTGATATGCCAACACTTTCATAGGATTGTGGAGTTCTTACATTCTTTCATTTCAGGCCTCATGTGAGCCTCAGGTTTCTGTTTTCTGGAAGGATGCATGCTCAGAGTCTTGTGGCTACCATGGGGTGACCTTTTATGTGAATATATAATTTGTGTGCTCAATCTTTCCATATTGATTCATGTCTCACTAACAATGTTCCGCTATTAAAAAATCACTGTTATTTCATATGCATACACTCACACACTGAATGCTTCACATTGAAGTACAGTAAATGGTAAAAATGTTATTAGTGGACAACTTTGGAATGCTAGGGTAGAAGAACCTTGCAATGTGCATAATTATAATGGGTATTTTATGTATTGCTGAACATATGATGTCGGTATGTCACAAACAAATAGTAACATAAATCAGTAGTCACAAGGTGAAAAAATAGCACTTTTCGATTGAAAAATAACTAAAAAACTCAGGACAAATCAGTGACAATTGCAAGTTGAAAAGGATTTCTGATGTGGATACCCAGCCATGGAAAAATTTCACTTTCTTTAAAATTATTAGCACTTTTGTGATATTGATCGATCAATAGGGTTATCCTTTCTGCCATTGCTTCTTTGAACAATGTAATAGATTTCCAATTCTTATGCATTTGTACTTTACAAGTAATGTAAACACGTTTTCGTCACTTTGTGGTTGTAAGCTTACACATGAAAGTTGTCATTGGTCTGCTGCTGCCTGATAGTGCATTACTGCTCAGCAATGATCAAGTAGCATAAGGTCCAAATGGGTCTTGGAAGAACATGGCCACATTAAAGCCAGAATGACACAAGGTAAGGTTATGTAGGCATACCCTAAGTAGTGATTATTTAGAGAGAGCATGTGCTTTTAAAGAATATATTCCTCAGTTGACCAATTCTGAGAAACATGCATATTTGACTACATAGACTTTATACTCTTTATTGGCATATCAACTTTTGATGCTAGTTTTTCATAATGCAAAATTTGCACAAATGCGATGATACAATACTTAAAATTTAAAATATGTTTCCCGATGTTCTTGTGGTTGACAATTATATTCGACGCTGATGTTGAGGCTAACTGCCAGTTTTTATAAACTCTGAATATGTTATAACTTGTTCTTGCATGGATGTATACATACCACATATAAAACATCAAAAACTGCATGCAAATGTCCAGCACTTTGGAGGACACTATGCTATTTGGCTCCATCCACTGTAATTGTCTCCAAACAAAAAACCATGTTCCATTGCATGAGAAATCTGATACCATCTGGAAGAGAAGAAATCCAGTCATGACCGGCCAAGCCAAGTGTATCAAGCCCATGAAATCTTTTTGTAGCCCAGATGGACTTTCGGGCCCAAAGCCTTCTATCTGACATTACTTGAATTTCGCTATTATATTATTCTGTTTCAAACAAAACGAAATTTTCGACTGAATTATTGATACAATAGCTTCATATTTGGAAGTTTTATACATGGATTGCCATTACTTGTTATAGATATTTCATCTGTACTTAAATTACCCCAGGTTGTTGTATATAGATAACATTTCCAATATCAAAAACAAAATATCCCTAGTGATTTAACCATTGAGTAAACTTTATCATAATTCAAGCATCAGTTTTTTAGGTAAAGGTGTGGGGATAAGGACACTTTGATGAGAATGGCATGAAACTGAAGCTAAAGTGACTAAAACCAAATTCGGGCTCAAAATCTTGGTACGTAAAAATATGATTTGATTGATAGTTGCTCGACTAGCTTTTGAAATTCTGGTTGAAAACATTCCACTTATCAAGAGATGTAGCTTGGAATATAGGCAAATAATTGAAAAGATTATTATAGAAAAAATAATTGTCACAAGAATGAGAAGTTTCTTATGCAATGCTATGAAGTAAGGTTAACGCTAAGTATGTGCAGACTGATTAGCTAACAACAATTTGACCCCTGATATTTTATACACACATAACCCCTGCATTGTCAAGTAAGTGGTCTATATTTAATTTAGACATAATACATCCCCGAAATCTTTTTTTTGTTTTTTTTAATGAAAGTAACAATTTGGTATTTTATAGGGTTTTTATAATATTTAGGTCATTTAAATTTAGTTCAGTTTACGCCTAAATTCTTTAATATTTATTTTTTTATTTAGTTATTTAAGTTATATTTTGTGTATATCATTAACCTTTAAGTTGTATTATAAAGAAAAAAATTAAATTACTAACATATTACTTTCGTTAAATATAAAAGATTTGAGAATGTACTTTGCCTTAAATTTATTTACATTTATTTTGTTCCAACTAAATAAACTTAGTTAAATATATTGCGGCTTTTTCAATTGTTCTCTTTATGTTGATAGAAGATACGAAAAATATTATTATAAACTCACACATAATAGTAGTGTTACTAAAAAAATGGTTAAATGGATTGACCTGTGGAATCAATTCGTATAATCTATCATTTATTTATATATATATATATATATATAGACAAATTACAAATATAATGGAGCTGACTTATTAATAATGGAGCTGACTTATTAAGTTAACTTTTTATTTTTCAAATAGCTTTACTTTTTTATCTTATAATTTTAAAAGTTTTTAAAATACACATTTTAGATTAATTAATTTATAATTTAAAAATATTTTTAATTAAAATACACATTTGAATTAATCAATTTAAAGACATTGAGATGTGAAAAAGAAAAGTTATTTGTTTTTCATTATATAAAAATGTTTACGTTCTAAGTCATTATAGAAAATTAAATTTGATACCCTCATTTTGACCTCAACTTCACATTTCTAAAAAACATTCAATTTTACCTCTATAATTTTTACTTTCATTGAAAAAAATTTGGGTTCAATTTATATCTATCAGTTTTTTTTTTCAAAATTTCCAATAGAAAAAATAAAATTTGAGAAAAAATTTTATCTATAAAATATTAAGTTTTCAAAATTTTCAATATAAAAAATAATTACTTTTTAAAAATTCTAGTAGAAAAAACAAAATTAAAAAATTTTGTTTACCAATTTTTTTCGTTTTCAAATTTCCAATAGACAAAAAAATCATTTTTTTAAATTTTTGGTAGGCAAAATAATTTTATCTACCAATGTTTTAATTTTTCAAATTTTCGGTAGGCAAAAGAAAATTGAAAAAAATTTGTCTACCAAATTTCTTGTTTTCTAAATTTCTGGTAGGCAAAATAAAAAGTTGAAAAAATTGTTTGTCTATTAAATTTTTTCATTTCTAAAATTTTCGATAGATAAAAAGTTGAGAAAAATTTTTGTCTATCAAATTTTTTATTTTTAAAACTTGTGATGGATAAAAAAAATTCATTTTTCAAAATTTCAAGTAAAAAAAAAAGTTTGAGAAATCGATAGTTATTTTATTAATTGAAAATTTTTAAAATAGAAAGAAAATTCGAAAAATAACAAATATGAGATTTAGGTCTAAATGTGGAATACATGATCCAATTTTCACCATTATTAAATGGAATAGATTGGCTTAACTAACCCAATTTGAAAATGGGCTACTCCTCTCTTTTTCTAAATTGTCAGGAAATTTTTATCCTTTACCTCTAAAATCTTATCTGCACCACACATTTAATAAAAACTGCATTTTATTTTATTTTTAATAAAAGAAAACTAAAAATCATATTTACTGGCAAATTTGTACGAAGATTTTCAAAAAAAGTAAGTTTGATTTTCATTTTAATTTGGACAAACTTAATTTTAATTTTTCTAAAATACTAATGTCTTTTGAATTTCAAAATTTATTTTTTCATAATACAATTTCCAAAACACATTGATGTCTGAAAAAAAATCAAATTGAATTTTTTGAAATATGCATCTTTCAAAAAGAAAACTTAAATTTGAGTTTTTAGAACACATTTGCATTCTTGAAAAATTTTAATTTTTCATAATATTTTTGTGTTCTAATAAACTTAAATTGGGTTTTCCATAACTCTGTTGGAATAGAAAACTTTTCTTTGGTTTTGTTTTGTTTTTTTGAAAAAAGAAATAAAATCGATACTTTGGGTAAAATGTGGATTAGATATGGAGATTGAGACGGATCAAAACCCAATACATATTTTTGACCATAAAAGCCCAAAACGTGTAATCTTCATTCTATACTAAAAAATAAAAGAACCTTTGTAAATAGTCTGCTCTTAGAAAGATGGAATTATGATTTTATAAGGTGCTTCTTCAAATAGAAAATTTTCTCAACAATATGACAATTTCATTTCATATTTATTAGCTGAATCAAGACAAAATGGAATAGAATGGATAAATGTATAGACAAATAGCTTTAAAAGACAAAAATTGATTATTATAGATTTAGGCATCTTAATTTATTACTATTTTATACCACTAAAATAATTTTTTCTGGGCATGTAATATGCATTTCATCAAAGTGTGGGGTATTATATTTTTAATAAAGTTTTTTTTTTTTTCTCTCAAAGATATATATTTTAGCCTAAAAATGAGAAAAGAGAAAATATTAAATGAATGATTCCCACATTTCTTCTAAGAACTTTATAAAAAAAGTTGACGAATTGAAAACCTACAAATGAGTTATGCATTAATGTGGCTCCACCAAATCCTCTACCATTGTCTCATTTGCTTCCTTCATGATTGGTATTCCCATGTGGTGCTGCCTCTCTCTCACACAAAGAGAGAAAAAGAATGAAGCCTACAAGTGTTAAGTAAGCAATTTAGAGTCACTCTCAACCATCACATGAAAAATATATATTAGTGAACAGGGAATTTAATTGTGAGAAATAATATGGGACAGGTCTTTTCAAAAATTGGCCCTATCTCCTAACATATACACCCCCATTCCAAACATGAGGCGCTGTTGAGGTTGATAAAGTTTTTAATATACGTAACCATCTTACTCTTATTATATCTTCTATACTCCCCTAGCTACTTTTAATGTTTGTACCTATAAATCTATATTATAATTGTATTTTTCTTATTAAATATATTATGTGTATTTCGGTTAGGTGAATTAGGTTTCATTTGTTTTTATATATTGAATTTTGCATAAATATTTTATTCTTACTTATTTATCATTTTTGAAGTTCAATACAAAGATAAATATTAATATCAAAAGTAACAAAATTAACTGCTTATTTTGGTATGTGTAAAAATCTCTAAAGTGATAAGTAAAAAAGAACATATATGAAGTATCTTTTATGTGTTTAAAATTGATAAATGATAACATTATTTTCATATTTTTTGTCATTATGAGATATTGATATTTAAATAAATTTAAAAAAGAATAAATTAATATTTAATTAAAAATTCAACATCTATTTACTGATAATATTAAAAAAAGAAACTATATAGCAAAATTATTTAGTGTTATAATATCCAAACACATACTCGAACCTTCAACTACCTTTCAATAATCATTCGAGTGCATAGTAAGTATGTGTTTTTAATGTGTTTTCTTTTTACCAAAGTAAGTATTTTGTTTTCTATGTATTGTGCCCATCTCCATACTTGTGTTTGAAAATACCCATCTCCATACTTCCTATACATTTAGAGGATTTAAGTGAACATATTTGTGTCTATTTTGACTATGAAAAAACTATTAAAAAAAAAAAACAACATATACCACAACTTAATTAAAATACGATTTAAAAATCCTTCAAATTAACTCATAAAATATTAAAAATCCAAAATATAATAAAACCATTATATATTACATATACATTATAAAAAACATAAAGTTGTATATATAAATAATAAAGATAGTTACATAATAATAAATATATAAACAAATAGTGATAAAGATATATCAAGTGAGATGAATTTTAATATGAGATGATGAGATGATTAAATTTTGACCATACAATCATACATAAATGATTATAATTGAAAGTATCAAATGACCACTTTAAAAAATCTATGATTTTTTATTTTAATTTTAACTATTCATGATTTGATTAACGACTAAGATTCACTCTTCTTACACTCTCATGGTAAAAGTTCTCACATTTGATATATTTCCTAAATTAATATACTATATGTACATGTAAGTGCAAGGCGAGATGAATATTTGCAACTGTACTTAATTTGACATTTAATTATACGAGCTTATACGATATTTATAGTGTGAGTAACGTTTTTATTCTATCCATTGCAGATATTTTTTTACAGGTGTCCGTAGAAACATAGTCTAATTATCATTCCTACATGGAGGTCATTGAAGCCTTAGCTTCTAACCTCAATTTGTTTTAGCAAATAATTTTTCACTACTTAAAAAAGCTTGTGATTTTTTTAATTATTTACTTTTAAAATATTTATCACAAAATTTACTTGTCATAAAAAAATATCAAAGCACCCTCATACCAATTTTTTTTTTCCATATAAGAGATGATAAATATCATAATAAATTTGTACACAACTGTGAGGTTTTGTGTTTGTATCTGAACCTACAACAAAACGTTCAATCCAACGATATCGACATTTACTAATTTAACTAAAACTTAAAATCTAATACCAAACTAAATTAACCATTTTAAATTTTAAAGATCAGTTTGGAATTTAATGTATCACGTTTCCTGGTTTTTGGACGAAATGTCATACTACGTAAATTGACATATTTTATCTCATTATAGCATAAAAAAATAAGAAATGTCGTTTTCTCTCTATTGTGGAAGTATGGCCGGCAGATCTACCTAATTCGTGAATACAAAAATGATAATGGCTTCATTACCCATTTCTTTGTAGTTTCTACTACTACTCATTGGTAGCAACTGATTCTATGGGATTGAAAAACTTTAATCTCACAAATATAAATAAAAGTCAAGTTCTTAATTTTTACTTGTTGACTTGTGACTAGAGTGAGTATATTAATCTAGCTAAGACATTGATAAAAAGAAAGCTTGATCCTAATTAAGTCATGAGGAGTTTTTGGCGATGATGCTTAAGAAGGTCATTGCTATATGATAAGGTGTAATTAAACAAAGAGTACACATTAGCCAGCTCAATTGCTTTGGCATGAGTGCCTAATTAGGAGACAATAGTGATTAGTTTAGTGAAGTTTTTCTTATTATTGCAAAAATACTGTGCTTAGTTGCCTGTCCCCATAGATCTTGAGCATTTACTTGGGATTTTAAAATTATTCTCCAATTTTTGGTTGAGAAGCAGAATAGTTAACAAAGCAGGTTAGGTTTGTTACAAAACATGAGCTGTCCATTTAAAATTATAATCAATCGCACTACTTATGTTTTCATATGTGGAAACGATCTTTATTTTAGATTTTTGTACGGAAATTATTTCTATGATATAAATTTTTAATTTTATAAAATTTATAATGGTTAAAATGTTATCGAATAGTATAACATTAATATAATTTAATCATTATTAATTACTTTTGTCATAAAATATATAATTCAAATGATATAATTATTAAAAGACTATTTACTTCTCTTTTTTAATAATAAAAGAATAATGTTGGAAATAATAATGTATAACTTGATACATTTCATGTGAAAATAAATTTTGTTAATTTTTTATTGATTGATGAAAGAAAGTCTTTCCTAACCTATAATGAGGAAAAGAGCAGTATTAGTATTGCTTAAGAAGCGATCTAGTATAATTCTTATTTAATATTGGAAAGAGATGCATATATTGCGATCCATATAGTATAAAGAATATAAATATGGGTGTGGAGAACTAAAATGTAATTGGAATGTAGATTTTGTCATATAGCAGAGCATAGGGGGGACATTGCTTAGATGTTAACGCGGATGAATGCTGAGACAAAGCGCATACGAACAGAACCCTCTTGTACTATTTTACCAATAAACTCTCACTATTATATTCATGGAGGGAAATTCCAAACAATTAGTTAAAAATACTATTCTATCAAAATATTACTAAACTACGTGAAACATTATGTTCTTGTTTTATGTGATTGCTATGCTCAATGCATTCACTGCCATTCCCAGCGTATTTGAATGCCAACTAATATTAAAATATTGAATTACTCTTTTCTTCTCATTATTTTATAAATAAATTCTATTTCTACTCTTATTCAGTTAAATACAATTGTTTTTTTTTTATTTCATATAAAATATATGTCAAATTTATTAAATTGTCAATTTTTAATTAATTTTTTTATTTTATTGCATTAAATATTATTTAATTAAATTAAGGGTATATTGAGAATAATAATATTAAATGGTTCAAAAGTAATTAACTTTGCTTATATAATGGCCAAATCTTTTTTTGCTATTATAACCAAAGGAAGTATAAACTACTATACAATATATATAAAGAACAATGATAATATGGTATATAGTAAACAATTATTTAAAAACTCAACTCTCATGTGGGATAGAGATGAGGCCTAAAATTAAAGATGGTTTATAAAAGAGACCTACCTTGTACTCCACATAAAAAAATCATGTAGACTATATTTAAATATTAATCTATTAGAGAAAGAGTGCTAAGTAATGTGTTCTTAGCATAATTCTCCTATAAAATAGTTTTAGAATGAGTGTCATTTTCAATATATAATACGAAATACTACTATTTTTCAAATTGTACTATTTATCTAGTTGATTAATACAACAATTGTTATTGATTTATTTAGTAAAATTACTGTTCACTTTTTTTCATTTATAATCTCGTCTTAGAGTGAAGTAACTTGGTACTCTTTTTGGAGGTACAAATTGAAATAACTTGGTATGATACACATATAATGAGGTGGATGGAATATAGTAAAATAGTATCATTAATTGTATAGTAGTACTATAATTGTAATGACACAATTTTCAAGATTAACATAAGAGGAATAATTGGCTCACAATACAATCACTCCTAGGATTTTAGAGGTACATTTTTGCAATTGAAAATTAAGGACACGGTACAAGGTAGTAAAATATAAAATGGGGCCACATGCTGCATGGCATGCTTTGGCTCCTTTAACAAAAGCTAAAAAGAACACTCAAATTAGAAGACAAGAAGATCTCCCCTAACCACATGCATCTTGGGGACCATCAAATTAGAGGCTCTCTCCTCCACTCCGGGGATGGGAAAGGGATGAGAAGATCCCAAAAAGCACTACACAAATTAAGGGATTACTCATTACTCATTACTCTATCTCTTACTTCTTACTACTAAATTACATCTCAAATGTCGCAAATCCCATAAGAGAAAAACATTAAACAATGCACTGCATGCTGGATTATTGTCCCCTTTGCTTCAAAAGAACATTTTGTGTCTCTTGCTTTAAATCATCTAGGTAACACAAATCTTACTCATCCGCACGACCCTTCAAATATGCCGCTAAAATAATACAAAGTTTTTTAGTATTACAATTAGTGTCATTTAGCAACAAAAAATTGTTTCAAATAGATGCAACTATTTTCCACTTTTAAATTTATGATTTTAAATAGCTCAACAACACCAATTTAACAATATTAATTTATTTATTATCTTCTTTTCCCTCTATTAATTTAAATCTAGCTAGCTACTAATGATTTAGATTTTTTATAATTTTTTCAAAGAATAGTTATTTTACTCTCTTTGTTCCTTTTTTAATTGTCCTTATTAGAAAAAATTTGTTCATATTAATATGTTGTATACAAATTTTGAGAGAGAGAGTATTCTAAATGAAATGTTGAGTTTGGTAGTACAAACGACATGTCCCAAACTATATTGAATGCGTGATGTTGGAAAACGGAGTTTGCACAGATCACAAGTGTAAACTGAATAAAAAAATGTCATGAGAAGGAACATAGAAACCAAACAACTATGGGGTTGTAGAATCTCTTACCTGTATACCATTAAATCTCTTAGCTCAAGAAAGTTTCAATTTACTACCATGGAATAAGAAAGGGTTCTAATGACATGTCTTTCTTGGAAAGTGAAGGACGTTAGTGTTGAGTCCTAAACTAGTTATAATTAGTGTTGTGTACTCATTAAGTTTTGTTCTAGAAAGTCGGCAAACACATCTATGGAGATCACTAAAACTACATAGGATATTGGAAAGCTAATAATTTTTCATCATGAAGGGTGAAATTGTGGGATATAATATTAACTAACCAATGCTTCTAGTTTGAGTTAGTTAATGATACATAGAGAAACTCTTGCCTGGTTACAAAATTCATATAAATGAAAAAGGTAGAGAGAGAAAAGAAAATTAAATAATGTTTATTTTTAAATAATTAAATGATATGTATTTATATGTGTGATTAAATTTTGTGTCTAAAATTGTGATCACTTAAATATTTTTTGATACAAAATTTATGAAGCTTTTTTGTCCATACAAGAGTGGTTTACCACTTCTATTTTAAATTTTTCTTTCACGTGTAATTGTTCTGATGCTATTTAAATTTAATTTTGAATAAATTGATTTTAATAGGAGTGAAACACAATAATAAATTTTTTTACAATAATAATAGGAGTGAAACACAATAATAAGATTTTAATAGGAGTGAAACACAATAATAATTTTGAATAAATTGATTTTTCTTTTACGTGTAATTGTTCTGATGCTATAAAAAAAAGATTATTTAATTTTTATGTATTTGGTAGGAGTGAAACACAATAATAATAAAAAGAAGATTATGTCACTCTTGTTACTAACCTCAATTTAAAGTTAAAATGCATCTATTGTGTTTGTGGAAACTTAATATCAATCTTCTTTAATTTAAAGTTAACTTGGACGGAGTAGAATGAGATATACTATTGTTGTGGCCGTTTCTCAAGTTAACATTGTGACCAATGTGAACAATTGAGTGGTAGACTATGGAAATGTCAAACATTTTTGGGTGAAATTTCTCCAGCACACATGAATATCACACACACACACATGACCTAATTTTTTTTTATAAAGATTAACAACTAACGAGAATCGTAAAAGGTGTAATGTAAATGATAAACATCTAACATACAGGGATAAGATTTTCTACCTTTAAGTATCCTACCATTAGTAACTTTGTATTTGTCTCTCTCTTCATCAATCATTCTCTTTGATCTAAATAATTTTTATTACTTCATTTTAATCACCAATTTTACTCCAAAGTACACTAAAGTCACCAACCAAAGGTGGAGAATCCATTTTCTAACATACAAAAGTGTTTTTGGTTCATATATCTTGCTTAACAAGTCATTGTGTGCTAAATTTGACTAGTCTAGATTTAGTTTATATAGCTTAGTACACATATATGAAGTACTACATCTATACATGATTTTAAACTAGAAAAATCATTTTCAATTTTCCTTTTAATTTTTTTTTAGCGTATGTGCGATATTTCAAAAGTTGCAAGTTCTACATTAGATGGTTTTGTGAACTTTAAATGAAACCTTTATATAATAATGTGACAAATTGACTTGTAAAAGATTGAGATAAAATGTTGAATTTTAATACAACATCCTAAAATTGTCCTTTGTGTGATATCTTCTATCTCAAGTATGCATAAATGACGTTGAAAATAGAAAAACTAAATAAAAATCTAAATTTTATAAAAGACTACAAAATATTGCTATAACAAAAAAATATCATTTAATACAGTGGAAAATCAACATTTAAACTTTTACAGAAATAACTCTGATCTCAAAAGTCGCATAGCTTGAGTTTAATGTAAACTAAAATATAAGGTATTCAAATCCTCAAATTTATAATGTCACATCGTACGAACTACAATTTGATCTCATCATCTCGCTTTACTTGGTGTCGTACGAGTGAGAATCGTAATCCAAACAAATAACATGAGTATACATGCATAATAAAATACTCATGCAACATATTTATTATGATACAATACATAACAATTAGTTACATTGTCATCTCTAATAATTTATCATTATATAACACATCGACACTTAGCCACATAATCATTTGTCATTATATCTTCAACATAATTAAACTATACATTTAATTATAATCATTCATCAACGATGAGGTCATGCAAGTAGTAAATGCATATGTGTGCAACTCATATAATGTCATGCACTCTTATCAACGTCTAACTTAAATGTCTGAATCCAAATATTTTAGGTTGTAACAAGTAGGAAAGTATCCTTCTACCTAAGTGTCTATTCATAGTTAACTAGTTTTTTTTTTATATATTTTCTTACTGATACCCATTTGTCTTTACAAAAAAGTCATTCCTAATGATAATCTCTTCAAGGTTTTCTCAATTGTCAGTTTTCAATTCTATCACAGTTACAAACTTCCCACATGTCTTAAGTATGCATGCATTTTAAAAAAAAAAACATAATAATCATCATCGACAATAACAATATCATATCAAATAACACAACCTATATTTACGATTTGTGTATCGTAAAGGTTATCTTCATTTACAAACATCATAGTTAGATGCATACAATCCATATATGCAACTTGTGTATTATAACCACTATAATATTCATCAATATAATATATAATCATATATTAATCAACAATCAACTATAATTCATTTTTTGTCAACTATAATTCATTTTTTGTTTGGTGGTTGAGGTGGAGTGGAGTGATAGAGATGTCAATAGCATGACCTTCACCCTAAACTTAATACTAACATATTGCTAAAAATATTAACATTAATTATTAATAAATAAAAAACACACAACTCATTATCATCACTATTATCAACGCTTAACATTATAGTAAGTTTAATTGATTAACTATTTTTCACCACTAATCAAAGTTATTAATATTCATCATCAATCTCAATTAAATGATTTTCATCATATCTAATCTTAATTAATTTTTGTAATTAAATAGTTAACTTTAATTAGATAATTACTAACAATTAATCAACTAATCTCTATAACTTGTCAATTTGCTTATTAATTACTTAATTCATTCATTAGTAGTCATTAATAATCATTACTTGGCCCTTTTTTTCATCTAATTAATTTATTTTATTTCACTAATTAATTATAACTATCTTTAACCTTTTAGCTTCTAGATGTCCCCTAAACGATAAACTAATCGATTAATTTTTTAGTCGTCAAAGAACTTGCACACAATTGCGAGATTTCGAGTTCGTGTTCAATCTAACAATATCGACATATGTGAATTAAATCAGACCTTACAAATTGATTAATATTAATGATTACAAATTTATTAATTAAATCATTAATGATTCTTTTATTCTAGTAATTATCAATCTAATCCATTAATTAGCTTGTTCATCCATTAATTTCTTACCAACCTTTAATCATCATTTCTAATCAATTAATTACCTTAACAGTCCATTATTTAACCAATTAATACCATATTTAATCATGATGTAATTAATTTTGAGTTTTCTGATCACTTGAATCGATTATCCAAATTATTTAATCAATTATCTTAAGGATTTTTACTAAATTAATCCATTAATTAATGGACATCCTTTGTTGTTCGGTTTAAAATTTGTGTATAGTACTAGTGCTTGATAATTAAATTTAATATATTAAATAAATTCAATATATTAAATATCGTACTTAACCTGAACTTCTGCCTCAAAAATATACTAGAATAAGATATCAAAAATTTGATTTTTAATCAATATAAATAATAGGGGCCCTTTTCCTCTCAAAAAAATAATAGGCCGCTTCAAGTTTTTTATTATAGATCTATCGACATTTAATTTCAAAGGCTGCTGGCAACTATTGAACAATAATTAATTAATCACATAAAAAGTAAATTGTACTATCCCCAAGTGAAATTTTACTTACTACATAATTTTAGAGATTAAATGGTAGAGTTATTAAATATCAGTCTAAAGAAACTTGTCCTAATCATCAACCTAATAGCTATGCTGGAAAAGATAATTAACAAAGCAAGTACACTGATAAAAATGGAAAGTTGTAGAGACAAGCATTAAATAACAAGACAACCAATGGTTACACAATCAAGGGGCCGAAAAAATGCATTGCAAAATTGCAAATCTCTTTTAAAAAAACAATTAAAGAAAAAAATATACACAACATACACAAAGTCAAGCACCTGTCTAGCGAATCGTTAGCCATCTACTAATTTACTCCTATATATGATATGATAATAACCCTGCACTACTACTCACATTGCAATCGGCAAAAGACACTTGCCCAAGAACCAAACCAAACCTCACATGCTAGAGTCAGTTTGTTCAGACGAGGAAGAAAAAAAAAAACACATGGGATAAATATCTGCAGACAAAATGGCACCACCGTAATTTTACTCATCACACATCTCTCCTCTATATATATATAGTATATACTTTTAATTAATTAAGGAAAAAGCCAAACGGAGAGGTAACTCCGTAATTAGAGAAAGTTGCACAAAGTGGTGGAGGGGCATAAAATTCCCAAGATTCTATGAGGACCCATGAGGAGGATTATCCAGTGTGGACAATTGGTTGAAAATGATTGGTGCACCATACTGAGGATAGAGTAGCATCAACACCGTTGGTGCGTGTTGATAACTAGGGGCCAACCTGAAACTAAAACGCTGAAGTATGATTGCAAGGGCTAATTTTGTTTGTAGCACTGCGAGGTTTTGTCCTATGCATGTGCGCACACCGAGGCCAAACGGTATGAATGCCACTGGATGTTTTGCGGCACGGGCTACACCTTCAGAGAAACGGCCAGGATTGAATTCGTTTACATCATTGCCCCATATTGCTAGATCATGATGAACGGCTAAGATTGGAATTAAGAGCTCTGTCCCGCGTGGTATCTTGTATCCACCTAATTCCACGTCTGTTTTCGTCCGTCTGATTGTCGCGATTGTTGGTGGGTACAGTCTTAGACTCTCGTTAACAATCATGTTCAGCTGCACCAGATTATAACCCAAAAGATTATATCAAATAAATTTTTTAAAAACTTATGGTAAAAAGTTTCATAAAAATCAAAACAAAAAATTATTTTGATAATTCTTATTAGAAAAAAATATAATATTGAATATTGTCAATGTATTTTTATATGGTATTCTAAAATTTAAAAAAAAAATTCTTAATTTCTGAAACAGTATTTTGAGAAATTAATTGAAAGGAATTAGATGAAAAGTAATTTTCCTATGAAGATGTTGAACTTTTTGTTCATTTTTGTTTTTAAGAACGAAGTGTTGTGTTTGATGATGAGAAATAAAAAATTTATAAAAAGAAGAAAGAAAGAGAATTGCCAGTTGGGGAGGTGTAAATGAGCAGTGTTTGGCTAGATGTTCCCTTCACAAGGGGTAAGAGGAAGCAAAAGGTGGCAAGTTGGTTATTGTGAGGAAAGAAAACACAGAGAGAAGGGGGTACGAGACAAAACATGATTTTTGTTTGGGGTCCAAATATTAATCTCATGTAGCATAAAAGTGTTGATGGGTGGGGAGGGGCTGCCTTTGCTTACCGTCTTGAGCTTTACAACATGATCTTTAGTGGGAAGGTCACGTGACCCACACATCTTGAGTACCTCGTCACGTGCCTGTACCTGCCAATGTGGGTGCATTGCTAAGAGTATGGTCGTCCACGTCAGCAAGTTCGATGTGGTCTGTTTGCCTGCAAAGAAAAAGCTCTTGCACTCTTCCACGATGTCATCCACTGTGACATTCGACGAAATTTTATTGTTAGCTTGAATCATTAGTCCTAATAAATCTTTTGGCCCTTTTTCAAATATCTTCTCATTCCCACTCCAATTCTCTTTCCTTCTTTCTATTAGCTTCACCAACGATTTCTTTATTTCCTTCTCCAGTTTCCAACATTTTATATTCCTCCTTGTTGGAAAGAATCTATAAAATAAATCCAAATTTTCTTAATTAATATTATCATAAAGGGAGGGATATACTTTATTTTACGTACCACATCATAGGATAATGAATTGTTATTAATTAAGGTTAATTAATTATCACCTGTAACCAGGAATGAATACTTTCTGGAAGGCATCGGCAGCTAAGACCATTTGTTGAGCTTGTAAGCGAAAAACGGCTTTGCCATCTTCGTAGCTGCTTCCAAACGCGGTCTTAGTAATAACATCTTCTGTTAGGGTTTGAAAGCACTCAGAAACTTCGATTTCCACTTGGCCTTTCTCAGCCATTGCCGACCATTTTTCCAACATCTCAACCACGCTTGTTGCCATCACCGGTATCAGCAACTAATTAAAACATATATTATATTATAGTTATTAAAATAATAATAATAAAATAAAATGATGATAATTAAGAATGAATTTTACTTTGAGATTTTCCATGTGAAAAGTGGGAGAAATAATTTTTCGGTGGTGAGCCCATTTTTCTCCTTTAAGGCTAAGGAGCCCATCACCTTCTAGCTGCTTCACAAGTGGGGGGGCTTCATTTTTCTCATAAAATTCTGACTTGGATGTGAAGATTTCCCTTATCAAGTCTGGATCAGACACTGTAAGACGAACTGTGGGTCCGAACCAAACTAGGAATGTTGCACCTTTATCAAATCAAATATATTCATTCATTATTAACAGTACTAAGGTCAAATTAATTATCAAATCAAATTTAAATTTAGTTTTTATGTAAGGTGAAATTAAATGAGAATTTTTTACACAAAGTAGGAAGCAACAGAATCCCTCAAGTAGTAAGTGTGAAGTTAACAAAAATAGGAAGGAGCAGGAAACATGACAGCCATTAGTTTCAGAGAGGAAGCATGGATAGTGTTGTTGTGACCCTACAGTGTACAGAGATAGAGCAGGTGGTGGGAACAAGACAAGTCAATTTTAAAACGGTTACCAAACATATACAACTACATTGTCACAATTCAATTTCAATTCCTTCTTCCTATACAAAAACAAAAACAATCAGGACATGGAAGCTAGCTCATCACAACTCGCAATGCCAACAAACTCACTTACATTTCATCTACATAATTTAATCAAATATTATTTATTTTTTTTTATGTAAAGTAAAAATTAAGAATATGGACAATATTTGTATTACTGACACCGTTACAGAGCAGTCAGTAGGAAACAAATGTCTGAGTCTGATTACACATCAAAACTGAACCCAAAGCCTTGTTGGATTATGTTTTAGGCTAGCAATAAATAAAAAATAAACATCAAGGAGAGGGTACTAGTGATGATGAATTGAAAGAAAGAAAAAGTAATATACAAGAAATAAATTAAATTAAACCAGGTGGAGCTAAAGTCCAAACTTGGAACTTCAACATCATGCATCAAACAGCTAGGAGAAAAAGAAAGGCTGAAAAGTTACAAAAAGAACCACCCTAACTCCAAAACTAGTCCTTGAAGCCTTTAAAAGTCTCAAATTCTGAATGAAGTAACACAAAACTGGAAACAGAAAAAGAAACATCATAATCATCATCACTATGATCATCATGCCACTGCTCAACGCCAACTTTAATGATGATGGCTCAAATGGGTTTCAAAAAAAATTTCAAGTGTATGTTTTCTATTACAGTTAATTTGTTATAATCACGATGAACAATTATGATTCTACAACAACTAAAAATTCTAGCTTTTGTAAAATCACCGTTGCTAATCATGATTCTGTGAAAGTTATCGTAATACCAACCAGCCACTAAAATAAAATGCATTTCTTGGTATTGAAATTGAAAAGGAAAATAAAAAGAAGTTAGAACGGTTCTTGAAAAAAACATGTGAATTAAGGTGGAAGAAAAATGTGAAAAGAAGTAATGAATAAAAAAAGTACCATAAATTTTCTTCCAGTGATGGTAGAAAGAAAGGACTCTAGGAAGAATGTTGTGAGAGAAATTAGGCATGGGTTGAGAAGAAGCTTTCAACATCATTTCAACAAGTTCTTTAACATTTCCAATGAAGAAACGATAAGGGGGTCCTCTGATTCCTTGTTTAGAGAAATGGCCTTGAATTTTTCTTGGTCTCCACCAGAATAACACAGTAACTTTGAGAACAAAAAGAAGAAATATGAAACAAAAAGAAACAAGCTTTAACCAAGACAAGAGCTCCAATTCCATGATGATGGTTGAATAAAACTGAATTGATGAACTATTGTTGTTGGTCTTGGTCTGTTCTGTGTGTGTTATTATAAGAGAAAATCTTTTATTTATTTATTTATTTTTTGTTTAGTGTGGTGAGCAGAGCAGGCTTTTGGGCTTTTGGGTTTGAGGTTCGGGTTCGGGTTTGGTGATGTTATCTGGTTTGGTGGTGTTGTGGGGTTTTAATAGTAAGGAGAGAGAAGTTGAGAAGATGTGGGTTTGGCGACAGATGGGAAGAGAGAGAAAGAGATTAAGCAAGACCAACGGCGTAGGGGCCGCCACTGGGATTTTAAGGGTCAACGACTACGAACTCTTTTTTTATAAATATAATGCTCTTTACACTCTTGTCATCTATATAATGCACAACATTACATGGATTCTAAACTATTTTTGTTTTCAAAATTCAACTCTATATTTTTAATATTATTAACTGGTTTTAACTCTTTTCCTAATAGTATTTATTAATTTCATTTAATATATTTTTTAAATTGTAATTTAGAGATCTTAAAATAGAACTGAAATAAATCACTGCACACGATTTTTTTTCTTTAAATTGAATGATTTTTATCTCAAAATTGAATTAAATTATTTGGGGGTGAACATCCATACTTTTTAAAATTAGGTTGCTTCTTGTCTTTTTTAACTAAAAGATAAATCATGAGTCATAATTTAATTATTCTATTTTAAAATAAAATTATCTTAATTTTAAGACTTAACTCCGACTCTTAATCCAATTGAACTCGATAAAAAGTGTGTTCAATAAAGACGGAACATTAAAAAAAATGTAATTGGTTAAAAGAAAATTATCAAATATTAATACATAAACATTTAAAAAAATTAATTAAATAATTCATAGTTCAAAAAATATAACATGATACAACACATTTCATGCAAAGTAAAGATGACACAACTTAAAAGGCTTTATTAAGAAAAACTAATCTACTCATACAAATATCATCAAATGACATATAAAATTATCAGTTTTATAAATAGTAAAACTAAATATCGTAATTACTATTATATTTCAACCGAGTCACCCACCTTAGATATTTACTTCAATGACAATTATTCTAATAATAAAACCCAAACATTTGAGGAATAAAACACAAATAAAGTAAAAGTGGCCCCCGTAACATTCCTTTTCAAAATGATTTTCCTAAAAGTTTAAACAAAATAATAAATACTTAAAAATAAGTTATCCAAAACAAATATATAAATAATATAGTCCATCTATCTATACTATGCATCTTTTAAATGCTAATCGCCCAAAATCATTCTTGACAATTGTCATATAATGTACCAAAATCAAGTTGAAATATAATAACTCAGAAGAAAATAAATTTCTTATTATATAATAAACCAAGCAATAAATTCATGATATTCTCTGTCAAAATGTCAAATATTCAAAACTATACTATATATTTATACCGTATACATTTATGATTTATTTTTGAACTTTTTCCGTAGAACTTTTATCTTCTAAATAGATATCGTAATATCGTATTTTTATTCAACTCAATCACCCTACTTGTAAGTTATAATTAACTTTAATGACAATATTCATACAATAATAATGAAATCAAATTAAAAGTCGGCCTATAAGATTCCACTTCAAAATCAATTTTCACAAAAGTCTAAAAAATCACATATAATCATGAATAACTTATCCAAAACACACACATATATATTATTTTTCTATGTTATTTTGGAGCAAAATACTTCTTCTAAAGACTTTTTGCCCATGAGAATGTCATTTAATGTACTTGATTCAAGTTGAAATAGAATAAATCATATAAAAAATGTAACCTTTTTATTATATTATCAATCAAATAATAAAATACATATATTGTAATTTCCTACTATATTACAACTCAAGTTACCCAATTTAGAAATTATTGAATGGCAATTATTTAAGTACTCATGAAATCCAAATATTTGAATTAAAAAGGCCTATAATATTTCCTTTAAAAATTAATCTCTAAAAAGTTTTAAAAAATAAAAAATCTCATAAATTACTTATCCAATATTCATTTACGATCAATTATCAATTTTTTTTTTTTTTTTACAATTGACATCTTTTAGAAACCCCGTGAGCCACAAATATTTTGGAGAAATGTGATTTAATGTCATGATTTAAGTTGAAATATAATAAATCATAAAAAAATAATATATATGTTATGACATTACGAAACAAACAATATATTCATAATATTCTTTATCAATGACTAATATTCAAATAATGAAAACAAATATCGTAATTTCCTATTATAATTCAAAAATGTCACCCAACTTATACTTTACTTCGATGACAATTATTCATATATGTTAATGAAATCCAAATTAATTTGATGACAAAAATCCAACAACAAATTAAAAGTTGACCCATAATATTCCATTTCAAATCAATTGCCAAAATGACTAAAAAAAATTATAAATACTTGTAAATAACTTACCCAAAAAAAATGTATAAATAACATAACATGTACATTGAGTACACCTACAATTTATTTTCTAAGTGTTTTTTGTACAATTGGAATCTTCTAAGGGTTCCTTGCACCCTAACATATATTGATAATTGTCATTTAATGTACCTGATTCAAGTTGAAGTAGTATACTAAATCGTTAAAAAAACTGATTTTTCTCTATATTACCAAGCTATATATGAATTCGTAATTTCCTCTGTCACTTACAAATATTCTAATCATTAAAATGAATATCAGAATTTCCTATTATATTTTAACCCAGTCACCCAATTCAGAATTTATTCAGTGACAATTATTCAAATAATAATGAAATCCAAATTATTTAAAGAATAAATTCTAGAAACAATAAAATTCGGCCCATAACATTCATTTTCAATATCAATTTCCAAAAAGATTAAAAAAATGACAATTACTCTTAATAATTTATCCAAAATAAATATATAAATAATATAGTGTAAGATATGTTAACATACGCAATTTAATTCCGCTGTGCGTATAATTCTGATTTAATTTCTTAAAGAACTAATACATTTCGATTATTTCGAGGTCACAATAATCAACAATTGGCCTTAGAGCCTAACTTTTCGAGTTGGCCTTAGAGCCTAACTTTTCGAGAGGTAACACTCATAAAAGTAATATGGCCTCAAACGATTTTCTGGGAGAAGGCGCATCATTAGCAAGACCTCCAGCATTCAACGGAACAACTTATATGTTCTGGAAACACAGGATGCTGATCTGAAATAGTTCAAATTCCACCTAAGACATTAATAAAATGTCACTATTATTAATAATCATATATTTATCCCCACTTTTTTATAAAAAATATTCTATAATGTATATATTTACGATCTAATTTCTAAGTTTTTGTAGAACCGACGTCTTCTAAAGACTCCTAATTTCACAACGAACAATTTTTGAAAAATGTCATTTAATGTACCTGATTCGATTTTAAAATATAATAAATCATAAAAAAAAAATTGTAATTTCATAATTAAATTGTATACAAAGCAATAAATTCATAGTATTCTCTATCAATGACAAACAAATATCATAATTTTCAATTATATTTCAACTAAGACACCCAATTTAGAGTTACTCCAATGAATATTCAAATGATAACAAGTATATATTTGAAAATATATACATAATTTAGAATAACAAATATATAATAGCAAATATATACATAAGTTTATATTTTCAGAATAATAATAATAATAATAATAATAATAATAATAATAATAATAATAATTAATAATTAATAATTAATAAAAGAAACCTCCCTCAGTTTTTTATTCTTTTACCAAAAACTTTGAAAAATATAGAATAAATAATGATTAATTAAAAACATCGAAATGGGGAAATATATATTATAACATCCATTCAATCCAAAAGGATTAAAAAAAATTAGAGTGCATGGATATGTATAATATTCGCTTTAGGGCTTATTAGTACTCTTTAGTTTAGCTTCGTTTCTCGTGTTTCCTTTTATTGGTTTGGTTTATTTCTGTCATAATTTTGTTACTTTTCTTTATTGTAATATACTTTTAGCTCATAGAAAAAATTATTTAGTTATGTTTTTCAACCTACACATAATAACAATATATAATATAAAAAATGTAGAGAAATTAAAAAAAAATATACATTGGTGCAAGAGATTTTTCATTTTAATAATAATAAGTTGAAATTTACTAAACTAAAATTACAAATATATATATTCAATAAAATTGATTGGAGATCCAAATAAGGAAGACACAATAAAATCATATTGGTACAATATATATCCAACAAAAATCCAAAAATATAAAATATATACTAAATTTTAA
The DNA here is from genome assembly GCF_000331145.2 of Cicer arietinum. Taxonomy (NCBI): domain Eukaryota; kingdom Viridiplantae; phylum Streptophyta; class Magnoliopsida; order Fabales; family Fabaceae; genus Cicer; species Cicer arietinum. The sequence continues at coordinate 7,024,843 of NC_021166.2, forward strand.
ATTTACATGAACCTAGTCTCACAAAATCATGTTTATGCTCTCATACTTAAATTTAAATTACATAAAACAATCTAAGAAACAAATGAAAAATATCAAAATTTAAGAATGGACATTGAAATCGTATGTCAACAAATATTACTTGATCAAGTTATAATTATATAAATATCAAAATATTGATGGAATCAAATTTATCCACTTCAAATCAAATCGAATACATAGAAAACAACCAACAAAATTCAAAATCATAGTCAAATATGTATATATAAATAAATCAATTAGGTTATATTGAGAAAATTCTTATATCAAATATGTTTAATATATTTCAAATTTCACATTCACTCAAAGACGATTATATGTGGCCGCATCTAGAATCATTTCAAGAAAACAACAAGTTTTTGAGTTTGGATGACGAAAAATCTGTTGAAAGAATTAACTTGTGTAAGTTAATGGACCTTGGGGCTGTTGGGTACAAGTTTACTTTGAGGGCTCCTTAGTTTCATGGTATTTGAAATATTGAATATGGCTCTTTGTAATGGAGTGATATATAAATAAGTTGTTCTTCTGAAACTTTTCTTACAGTCTTATTTAAGTTGGATTTCTCTTATCCTTATTTTATTATTGTGTATTTTTTTTAGTTTGATTGTCACATTTCAAGGATATTCCAAACTATTTCACTATGAGAGCGGTTTAATTTTAGACAAACATTAAAAAATAATGGTCGTTAATTATTAGAAAAGTGTATTATGATATGTAGTTTAGAAGATGAAAAATAATAAGAATGGTCTTTAAGATAATTATGTCATGAAGGTGGTGAAGCACAAGATGGAGCTGATTGTTAGGATTGGTGGTATGTAACCAATTCAATTTCTACTTATAATAAAAATATTTAAGTTTTATTTTTGATCTCAATTACTTGAGTTACCCCTTGAGACTCAGTACATTTGTACTTTATGATTTGTTTTAAAACATGTCTAATCGAATTGACTTATCAAGAAAAACTAATTTCAAATTGTAGATGATATGTAGTACTAGTATATATAAGATTCCACAGCAAATCATCACGGGAATGTAAGCACGTGATCAATCGTGAATATATGATAAACATTCTGTTGACCCAACTCAATCAGAATTCATCAATCCAATAAAAAGACAATAGCAGACTATTTCACATAACATTTTGCATTATTTAATTTTATTAATTTATTTGAGCATATCAAAAATACAAACTCTAGTTGATTTATTAATTTTTAAAAAAATAAAGTCTATTTAATTATGCACATAATAATCTTCAAAACACGGTGAGCTACGACTTACTATGTCTAAGATTACATTGTAATATTGAAGTACACGTTATACATGACAATATGATCAATATATATGATTCAATTCTGAATGCAATATTATTAATGATCGAAAATTGAAAAAGAAGAAAAATAATGTTTTTTTGTTGGGGTTGAATGAAAAGGTGAGGATAGAATGTGGAAGATACTGGCGTTGTTGTTACCTTGTTCGTAGTTGTGAAAATAAAAATAAAAAAAAAAAAAAAAAAAAAAAAAAAAAAAATTTTTTTGCTGGCGTTGTTGTTACCTTGTTCGTAGTTGTGAATTTTTGTGTTGTGGAAAAAAAAAAAAAAAAAAAAAAAAAAAAAAAAAAAAAGATGATCTTATGAGGGGGAAGAGAGAGAGAGAGAGAGGGAGCACAAAGGAGGTTGTCGTTTTTGGAATGTTGCTCTTAAATATGAGCACATGGGAACAACATTGTCTAGCTTAGGGTATCCTTATGTGCATTAGGTGGGGAAATATGCTCTAGTTGACCCAACAGTGGGGTACCCACGCAAAGGTGCCATTCCCTAATCTTGTCCTAATACACCCAAAACATATTGGGGCCATGTGCTCCTTGTGGGTCCTACAAATTTATAACAGAAACTCAACGGCTTAGTGATCACTTCATATCACAAATCAATTCATGTTTAAGCCAGATTGCACAAAATAGGAAAACTTCCCTTCACACTCATATCTCTATGTCATTTTGCTCCATTCTGTCTATTCATTTGATTTCATCTAAAAGTTAAAGTTAAAGTTCAAGTAAATTCTCTATCTCTCTTGCTCTCTCTCAATAATTATCAAATAATTAGTATTATTAGTAACATGCCATTTAGACATAAAGGATAATTTGAGAAATTGTGCCCAATAACTTTTGGAACTACGAGATTGTCTTATTTGGTTTTTTATTATTCTAAAGTTAAATAATTACGTCCTATTATATCCCGTAAATTTGATAATGAAAAAAATGATAATGTGAAAAAATGAAGAGAATCATAATTCTTTATAAGGAAATAAAGTAAATATGTATTTTTTTTATGATTTATTATAACATTGTATATTTATTATATTTAAGATTTCACTTTTACTACTTACATATCTCTCACTCAAATATTATTAAGATTCCAATATGGATAAAATAGTCGGTAACTCATATTGTAGACATTAATATTATATTAAGTTTTTATATTGATTTTAATTTATTTTTATAAAATTAATTTATAAAGTGAATAATGTCTTTTTTTTTATAAACTATTGTCAGACATTATCTATATTCCAAAATATTCATTAAAAAAAATCAATAATTATTTAAAAATAGTATACAACTTTCATATTTAATCGACATCGTAAATTAATAGATTTCATAAAATAAATTCAAATACCATAAATCAAGAATATAATATTAAAATTAATCAATATTTACGAGTAGAATATATAAAAATATTTTGTGTATATATGAAATCATAGTTTTAATTTGAAATAGAATATCAAATTAAATTGATTTATTGTCGAATAAAATAAAATTGATTAATTACTGACACTAATAAGAAGAGTGATTTATTGTCACAAATAAAAGGATTGAAACAATAGACGGACCTTACATTGAATTTAATAGAATTGTTTGACTAATCATGATTAACTCAGAAATAATTAATGTTTATACTGATTGATATTAATTTAATAAAAAATTAAATATGTTTTTTTCTTTGTAAATATATTAATTTATAAATATGAATGAACGTTGAACATGAAAAACAATAGTCTAAACTACAAATCAACAATCACTTGTTTTATTTTACGGTTAATCTCAAAATTCTTTTTATCATACATACTTGAGTTTTAAATCTGCTAATTCAAACTGTCTATTATTGAGCGCGATGTGCTTGTACATTTTATTTGAACTCAAATTTATTTGTAAATTTTTATAAACAAAAAATTCATACACTTATATTTATATTTATAAAAATCTCCAAAAATCTTTTATTTAGTTCATAATATGTAAAAATTGACATCTATACATTTGTCTAACCTTACATTCATAATGCAAAATTTCACTCTACCTATAGTGAGTATTTTTTGTGGGTATTTAATTGAGCGATTGCCATCTCTAACCAAAGGTTTTTTTAAAGCATCTCTAACTAAAGTTGTCATCATAACTATATAAACCATCAAATCAATCGACGTTGATAATCATCTATATTTCAACTCCACCCCTACTTTTTTCTCCTTTCAATATTTCCTGTTACTTTAAAAATTCCTATGGTAGCTTTTCAACGTTGCTATAACTAGCTATGGTATTGGGCAAGAGCATCTAACAGGATATATAAGGACATTGAGGAATATACAACCAAAATGATTGTTAATAGACCACTAAAAAGCATGCATCTATCTTTTGATTAAAAAAAACAAATGGAGAGTACGCTGAAAAGAAGTTTTGGAATTATTGGACAAACCAAATATAATTGAATTCAATTATAGACCAGAAACGAAAGCTATAATAATTAGCGTCAACTCAAGAATTATATATATATATATATATTTTTTTTTTTAATATTGCATAAATAAAAGAAACTTTAAAATATTAATCGACAAATTTGGATATTGTTAGATCGAATATTTTATTCCGAATTTAAATCTAAAATTTCAATGTTGTCTATAAATTTATGATAATATTTACCATCAGTTTGCAGATAAAAAAAAACTTTGAAAACTGTGAAAAATATTTAGTTGGTAGGAACTGATTAAAAGAACCTTTATATAATTAAGAGCGAATGAATATATATATTTATATATAAAATTAGCGAATCCTTACCCATCATATTTCAAATCTCCTATTTGTGATTATGATCATGGTTTGAAATATACTTCCATCAACTTCATGTAATTTTTTATGTTTATTAGTGGCCACGCTTAGGTTATGCGACCACTTATCTAGTTATCTTTTTATATATTCGGCGTTCTCCACATTCAATATAACTTTTACATGGGACAACATTTTGACCTTTGTGAAATAAAAGGGTGAGGGATTGAAAATCGTTTCCTACTTGATTCCAAATCCTTAAGGGAAGCAATTGGTCTTTAGAATGAATGATTTTTTCATTAACTTTGTTAACCAATGATAACGTAAAATAGAGATAGTATATCTTGATTGAACATGTTGACCGATCAAGAAAATGCGCACTTACAAGAAGGGTCAATTTTATTATCGAATAGCATGCGATTGCGCATGCCTTAGCAATTTCCAAAACATATAATGAACTAGGTTGCGATAATAATTTTTGGAAGAAAATAATTTTTAACCAATAAAGTATAGCTGCTTTTGTTTGATTTTATGTTTGTAATTTTTCTTACAACCATATTAAATTGATGAAAAGTGAGTTTTTTTGGTTTGATATTTTTAAAATTCTAATAAACTTATTATTATAAAAAAATCTAAAAAAATAGTTTTTTTTTATACAAATAATCTACATCAACAAAAAAAAATATATATAATAATTAAAAATACTTAAGTATTACATATATTTTAATATAATACTACTAATATAGTGTAAATTAAAAAAATAAAAATAAAATATAATGGTATTATTTGAGTCGAGTGATTAATTTTAAATGACTTAACTGATACTTGAATCAATAGAATTATAGAGTTTGATTTAACTCATCGTCATTCTCTTTTATGTAAATGTTATTTTATTTATAAATTTTTTTTTGATAATTTAATTTGTGATAAGATATTCTATATTATATATTATTATGTGAAAAATTTATTCTCTCCTTAATTTTTTTATGTAAAATATGTGGTTAACTATCAAATCCAAATCTTGAAAAATATGTCAACAATAAATTATGTATACATTAGATTTATTTTATCATAATGTAACCACTTGTCTTGACGATAAAGCTACATTCCATTTTATGTGCATAATATCTAATTAATTAAGTTTGTGAAATTCTATTGGTGACAAAAATCTTTAACCACTTATGCTGATCATTTTGCACTAGAAAAGTAGTATTTCACTACGAAATAGGATATCACTAATCTTTTTAAACTAATAGACTATTTAGAATCCTAATCTTGTTTATAGATACCGAATAAGTGAGGGTAACAATTATATCTACTATGAAATTGTTATACACAATTTCGTGCACGTAGGATATGACATATTTCAATCTACTTTAGAATTTAATATCATTCTATTATATTAAGATATATTTGTATTCTATCTTTAATCTCAATAAATATCATATAATTTGATGTTTTAGTCGAATATGTTCATAAATGCACAATAACCTTTTAACTCGTACAATTAAATTGTGTTTTTCTTTTATCAACATTTGACAATGTGAAGTCACAAATATATAAGTATAAGGTCAATACTTCTATCAAGTAATGAACGATCGTTAATATATTTTAAAAATATTCAATATATTAGATTTATAAAATTTAATATCTACAATTAGTTATTAAGCATTATAAATTTGATAAAAGTTATTCTTTATATATATATATATATATATATATATAAACAAAATTTCATAATATTTTAATTCATGTACTGTTAGAATTTGAGTTGAGTCTAATTTAATTCTAAAAAAATATTTTATAAATTGAGAATTGTCTCCACTTATAAACACATTTTTAAATCATATATATTTTAATGTGTGACTTTTAACACACATTGACAGATATATTTGTTAGCCAATATGAACTATTTCCCCCACAATATTTTTTTATTGAATAAACGGTCAACTTAGTCACTAAACTAACACTCTATCACCAATTTAGTCCAAAAACTATTAAAACTAATTAAAAGGTCCCAAAACTATTTCTCCATCCATCATATTAGTCCCTCAGTTAATTGTACCATTAGATTATTGTTAGGAGTCCATAAACTATTAAAACAAAATACTTTAAAATAGTGCCTAAACTACCACATAAATCAACAATTTTGTTCTTCAAGATTCAATATTTTTTTTAAATACCCAATTTCAATTCTAATTAAATCCTAACACATCTTAGAGATAAAACAACCTTTGTATTGACTTTTTACTCTTTAAGTTTGTAACTTTTGGTTCATTAGAAATTGTAACTTTTGATTTACAATGATTAAATATTGAAAATAAATTTTACATATTGGTCCCAAACAAAGTAACAATATGTAGAAAAATAGTTAAAACTAGAAGAAGAAAAAAACAATAAACCAGAAGAAAAAAGAAAGAGTAAATGTCAACTTTATTTTCATAATTATAGACAATAGTTATATGACACGATGTAAGTTACTAAAGACATATTTCTTTAAGTTTAAAATATAATTTATGATACAATGCATATTCATAGTTTAGGACAACGATCACTTAACAGATACAATTAACGGAATAGCTATCTTGATGGATGAAGAAATAGGTTATGGACCTTTTAGTAGATTTTAATAGTTTAGGGACTAAATTGGTGACAATGTGTTAGTTTAAGGACTAAATTGATGATTTATTCTTCTTTTTTTAATTAGTTAGGAATTTTTTTCATGAGTTTAATACACTTAAATGTTTTATTTCGATAACAAAAAATAGATGTTATCCTCCCCATCATTTTTCTAGTTTTTTTTCATCTCTTCTCTTATTATATTTATCTCTTACATATTTACGCATTTCGTCTTTTCTCTTTTTACGTTGGAGGCTCAAACATTTTTTATATGGGAAATATTATTATTATTGTCACCCACTTCATTATAATAATATATAATAGTATAGATTATTGCTTTTTTAATTTGTAAGATCAAATAAATCTTCATGCTTTTCTTAATTAAGAACAATTTAGACCTCAATTTTATATTTTTTTGTAAAACATATTATATATACTTTTTTTCTTGCCACCAATAAACAATATTTTTGAATATGTATTCGTTAACACACCCATTTATGTCTATGATTGGACATATGAAGCACACGTGACTCAAATGACTTGATAACGGTTTTTTGATAGCACACGTTCCCAAAAATTGGATAAAATATTACTTTATCATAGAATTTTGATTTGTATCAAACGTAACCCCTAGAAAACTACCTTGTAAGATGATGATTGTCCTCAATTATAAATATATTTTCAGACTATATATCATTCAATGTGAGACTCTTAACATATACATTAATGTAAATAATTTTTATACTTTTAATGGATCATACTCAACAAATAATTAGAAGCTAGCGTTTGACTTTTATTATAATTAGTCATGAGATCACATGATTGATTGTTGATTTACTCTTGCACTGCAATGTGCATAAAATTAAACTCATATATTATTTTCATTCTATCTTTAAATATAAACATTCATTTAACAAAACAAAAATCTATAAATAAAAATTTATTTTTAAATTACTAAATACATTTATTATTTTTCTTTAAATAAACACCTAGTTAATACCATTATGTATCTTATAATATAAAATGTTAAAATAAATTATATAAAAATATGACAGAATATTTTAATTATATCTATCTATAAAATAAATAAATTAGTTACAATATTATTTTTTTAATAAAAATAAAATATGTAATTGATGTTTAGATTTAGGGGCAGATGAAGTAATTCACAACAATATCATCACGAGTTTTGTATAAAGTGTTAGAAAATCCACAGATTCAATCATTTCAATGTCCAGTTTGTCCTTTTGCGGCATCAAGTCACAGGCTTACCCAGCTAAATTGCTGATAACTTTTGTTTCTGTGTCTTCATGTTTGTCGTGGGGACCTTTTGTATTTTATTAAGCTTGGTAACGTGGTGGGTGGAACGGGCTTCTACCTTCACACCCCGTCTCCAATTTTGGGTATACCTATACTTCAGGTTGGATTCATTTTGATGTAAAATGTCTTTTTTAGTAAAAAAATTATTTGACCTAAATATTAATTGGACGTAGTTTGATGCAGATTGAATTGTTTATTAAAATATATAATACTATTATTAAGTGTGGTTTTGATTAAAATCAAATACTTTGATTTTTACCAATAAACATGTATGGATATATTACGTCAAATAAAATAAATAAAATATTAAATATATAAATACTTTTTAATTTTTGTCTTTTTCTTATTTATTTATAAAAAGCATATGTCAAATGCATATATTATTTTCTTTTTTTAATAAATAAAATATTATTAATAAAAGAATAGGGTTTATGTAAAAAGAGATCCAACAAATTATATTATTTTATGAAAGGTTACATATAGTTGCCGTCAAATCATGTGTTTGCATATCAAACAAAGTTATGGTCAATATAATCTATATATAATTTTGTATATATTAAACTTAAAACAATTTATTCTTGTTAATAATTATTGTATTTACATGCGACATATCCAGGAATGAACTATGTGACGATGACGGTAAAAAAGATTAATATATTTTTATATTTAAATATAGAATTCTATTAATCAAATTACCTAAACTTTAAAAAATTCAATAATATTAAAATTAATGTGAAAATATGGATCAACGAAAATATAAAAATAAAAAGTGTAATTAAATAAAAAATATATATATATACGAAACATAAAATTTGATTAAATATATTATGCACATGTAATTTTATAGTAATGACATTACCAACATTTCTAATATGTTCTTTTTAGTTTAATTATTTATTTTCAAAATTATAAAAGTGCGAAAGTGTACTTTTCCCTTTAAATAAATTAATCCAATAAAAATATACTAGTTAACTTAATTTTAAGTTAGATTATATTGCGAAATGTCTACCTAGAAACAAAAGAGAAAACACCATAGAGTAGTTATACATGTACTGTACGCTTTTAATTTTTATATATCCATGAAACACCATTTTTTTTTAAATATATTTTTATATGAAGTGTATATGTTTATTTGATAAATTTTGGACCAAAAAGTATCTCAATTCACATGTTCCCAAAAAGTTCATATATTCTATTGCATCTAAATCGAGGGAGAAGCCAAGAGGGG